>NC_080727.1:1952500-1985000 GCF_019097595.1 Hemibagrus wyckioides
TGAAGTCATAAAAATTTTGTTAAGACCTTTTTGACCTTTTAACTTTAAAAAAAGATTTAACATTGCAAAAAATATTATTCACTTTTTATTGTGAATTTATTATATTTTCTGGACTGATTCTGAACTAAAATTTAATAAATAAATTCTACAGAAAAATAAAATCTATCTGTTACAACATTGTATAATTTGTTTTAGCATTTAATAATAAAAGTGTAAGGGAACGAATTTAACCCCTGGGGTATCACATCTACCAGAAATACACAAAAAATCAGATATCTTTTGTTACATTATCAATAAAAAGACAAATTATGGTCCAGAAAATGTGATAAATTCTCACTATATTTCAGTCCTTCAGTAGAGATGAATATGAAATGTCTTTCATTAAATTCTCCAAAGATGAGATTTCAGATCTCGAGCGTATATTCTATTTAATTATTTATTTGTATTAATGAGTATTATTATATTCTAGTGCAGTTTCCTCAGATGTTGACAAACTGCATGCTGCATGTAATAATTACGAATACTTCTTACTTTTGCAGCAGCTAAGACAAATTGTGATGATCAGCAGGTTCACTGTGACCAGGCCACACGAAGTATACCGTTTTTCCTCTAAGCATATGAGAAGAATGTGACTTTTTTACTAACACAGCATGTGGCTGTCATAGTCTGTACTTTATAATGACACCAGTGCCTGCAAAAACACCTCCATGGGCCGTATTCAGAGTCAGAACCTAACCTGCGGCATGACAGCAGAGTCCCGGGAAATTCAGAGGCGGGGATTAGGGCGGGACCTGGGGCGGGTTCAGGACAAAGACGAGGAAGCTTTATCCGGGTTTTTTTGGATCGTCAGTGACGGAGATGTTAGTTAGCAGTCGTAACGATGGAAAATAAAGACAGAATTACAGCTTCAGCCTCAATATCCGAATCCATCATGAATTTTCCTTATTGACGCCCACAAGTTGGAAAATTAGTGATGAAAGAGTTACGACATGAAATTACACTCAGCTCATAATTACAAGATTTCCGATGGGACTTGAAATTAACAATTTGCTGTGTGGATTTTTTTTTTAGAAATGCTTTTTTAGCATTGGCATCTTTAAACACATGGAAAAAAATCGGGGATAGAAAATGCGGACTGAATAACAGACATAATAACAACTGTATTATGATATAAACATAAAAGCAAGAGATGATAATAATAATAATAATAATAATAATTATTATTATTATTATTATTATTATTTATATATATGTGTGTGTGATTAATGTATATAATTAATTAAATTACATACACTTATTTATATATATAATATAACATACTGGATGAATTATCTGAACTGGGGAGAAACATGAATCTAGAACGGTACCAGAACATTTGCTGCGTGAATAATCCAATGTTGTTATTATGGCATTAATTATTGCACTGCAGCATCTGGTCAAATGGAAGAAAACGTCTTCCGCTTATAAACTAGCACTTGATCCAGCGCAGACGAATGTTTTGCACTTTTTTTAATATCAAACACAAAGGCAGGTCTGGATAATGAGATTGTACCGCGTGTGAAATGCGGGTCATTTGATCACACATTTAACTTTATTCTTCTGATTTTTTTTTTTTTAATAATCTGCGCTAAACGTGAACTTCTGAACTCAACTCTGAATACGGCCGCTTGAGTTTAAGCAACATTTTATTTGTGTTATTTCTGAAGGTAATCAAATCTTTCCCAAGGCACGGCAAAACTACTGCTTGTGATGGTGGTTTTCTGTTGTTGTGTTTGTTTTTTTTCTGGATGTTGAAACTCAGGCATGTTCATACCGGCTTGCTTTTGCATCATCGTGACGTCCGAGTCGAAAGAAATCAATAGCAGATAAGCACTGACGTGATCAGGCCAGTCCAATCTCTAAAACTTAATCCCGGAGATGATGTGACGTGTCATTGTTGCTGATGGATTTCCTGATTTAATTCCTGCATCGTGTGGAAATACCCTGCTTTCCTCTTTACGCTCGGAAAAAAATAATAAAACCCACAAGCATGACCACGATGCTTTACATCCTGCTCTGATTCGATTTGGACGAGTCGAACCCCAAAAAACATGGGTTTTGTCTCATATAAAGGAAAGAAAAAACTGCAGACCGGGTCATGATCTGTGCTCGTTGTGCTGTCATTTATTTTCATTCTCCTTTTTATTTATTTCATTTTTGGACTGCAAATGCTTGTTCCATCCTACGCAAGAGAAAAAAAATTGATATTTGATAAAAAGCCGAAAGTTAACCATGCACTGACCAGAATGCCTTGTGTCACGATTGATCACAATGTATATGTATTTCTATCTAAAAATTATTCAACCAGGAGTTCCTCTTGAGATGAGCTCATCTCGTTTTCAAGAGTGTCCTGGCCGAAGATTAGGCAGCAGGTAAATTCCTCGATACAATCCCACATCTCAAAAAAACAAAAACAAAAATCTCCACAAACTTTAAAGCATCATGGGAAAGATCTACAGTACAGTACGCTCAGACAGACGGACGCTTGTGCGCTCGCTTATTTGTTTGTTTGTTTGTTTGGGGGTCAATTCGTGTTACTGAAGAAGGTGAGGGTTTAGGTTAGGACACTTAGAGCTGGAGTTTAAAGAGAGTCAAGTCAAAATAGTTCTGATTTTACCGCGTCAGGATCCCACGCTCTCATTGCCGTGACCCGGGTTCGATTCCTGGGCAGGGCGCTAACCCATCTACTGAAGAGTTAACTCTCAGTGCCGGTCCCAAACCAGATTAAATGGGAAGGTTGCATCAGGGAGGGCATCCGGCATAAAACCTGTTTCAAATCAAAACATGCAGACCAAATGATCCGCTGTGGCGACCCTAAACAGGGAACAGCTGAAAGAACAAAAACAACAACATCAGGACACTTGGTCTGGATGATAATCAGAAAAAATCAGAGAAGATCGGTTGAAATTCCAAAAAGCCAGAAATTTCCCTCAATAAAAGATCTCTTTTATTTATCCCAGAAAGCAGAAGAAACTCTTTTGACTTGCCTTATTTCAGTAAAAACACAGATTATGTATATATCTAGAGTACAGAGACCTCGTCACTGCATGCTCACTGTAACACTCTGACTAATAACTGGAGCTTTAGTGAAGAAATCCTTTCTGCTAGCGACACTCGGCATGATGCTACTTCTCTATGGTTTCCATCTTCATCCTCAGCGCTGCGTCTTCTTTATCATGGTTTTGTCATCGCTTCCCAGTGCAACATCTTACACACACACACAACCAAAAACCCAACACAAGAGAGTCAGGAGTCGTTTACTTACTCGTCATACACAGTTTTGTACAATGCATCATTGACTTAGCGTTATTATTATAATTATTATTATTATTATTAGCGTTACTGTTATTAGTAGTTAGCGGAGGTGTAGAGAAGAAGAAGCACCTGGCTAAGTGCTGGAGCTTTAATACGACGCCGTAAAACACCTCACAAAGTTTAATTTAAAGCTGACAGACAAAAAATCCGGCAAGTGGGTCGTGGAAACGAGCGAGAGCTAGAGGCATGAAACTAATCATCGCCAACGAGCCCTGAGAGAGAAGCAGAGAGAAAACGACAAGCAGACCATCCAACAGTGGAGTCCAGTAGCACAAGAGAGAATAATTAACACTCTTATTTCTTTAAAAGATCCTACAAAGATTCATCCCTAATGGTGACATGGTTATTTATTTATGTATATATGTAGATGAGAATGGCTTCCAGTGTGTTTTTCCCTGGAAAACCATACACAGAATTTTACTGGTTAAAGATCAAATCTGAGCTGCTTTTTAGATGAACAAGCACTTGGAGCATCTCAGAGAGCAGAAATGGGTTTGATATCAGCATTACTTTGAAAATACAAACATTTCTGCAGTAGTTCCTCCTCTTATAGTAGTTCCTCCTCTCTCAGTAGTTCTCTTGCATTAGTCCCTCCACTCTCACACTAGTTCCACCTCTCGCAGTAGTTTCTCCTCTTGCAGTAGTTTCTTCTGCTACAGTACCACCCCCCCACAGTCGTTCCTCCTCTTTCAACAGTTTCTCCTCTCGCAGTATTCCAGCTCTCACAGTAGTTCCTCCTCTTGCAGTAGTGTCTCCTCTCGCACGAGTTCCTCCTCTCGAAACTTTCGAGCACAGTCTGCAGCCTGCTTTGCTTCTGGTTGCCATCATTCATCATAAACCTTTATAGACCGCTGTTGTTTAGCTTCATCTGTTCATTAGCGTTGCAACATATGCTAGGCGTATCGGCGTCTCTCGATATCAGAGCATTTGTACATGTAAAATTAAATACTGACCCTGATTTAGAATTCTTGCTCTGTTTATAACACTCTAATCTTAAACTTTTACTGTAACACACCTGATTCAGAGAGTGAAAAACACACACACACACACACACTCAGTTTATAACTGAAAATGTCAGCGGATGCTAAAACGTATAAAATGCTAGGTGCTACAGGAAATTAGAGGCTGTCAGACTCGTGTTCCTCATCAGTAACATGTTTCTGTTTAACTCCTCATCCACAGAGTTCACGCTTCCTCCAAATTTATTTTCCTCCATCATGTAAGTCTGGATTTTCTCTCAGCAGTAGTCTTTAGTGAGCTGTGGTGTTTTTTGTTTTCGGAGAAGTTGTGTTGTGTAGATCAGAGAATTTCAGCTGTAGCTAGATTCTAAATGTCCGTGATTGTTCTGTTTCTCATCGTGAAGATTTAGAGCAGAATGAAACAAACCACGAAGAGGCTGAAGATGCTTTTTCACCAAATCGTGGTGAAATGATTATTTCCTGACACACACTGTATCACACAGCAGGACTTTGACTAGAAATATGCTAGGAAACAAGCGCAATAGAATTTTAAAAAATCCCCCATGACCACAAAGTAGGCGCTAAATATAATTATATGATTCAGTCATCTTATAAATCGCATCAAATGTTTATTTATTTCCTTTTTTTCAAGTCCAGATCTTCAAAACACGTTACATCTCTGTCCTTTGGCTCAGTTTAGCAGCTCACATTTACAAAAACCCAGAATACATGGCATATCTGAATCAGTTCCTGATTCCTGCAGTCGATTCTGATTCAGGAGTCGATTCTGATTTCTGCAGTTGAGTCAACTCACTTTCTAACATGTAACATGTTTCTAAGTTGCAACTTTAAAATATCTCAGATAGAATACGTCATAAATATCCATGCAAAACTTGCTGACAAACTAGACTTCTTATTTTCTGTCAGCACTTTTTCCTCCATGCTGGATTTTGATTCGCTCTGCACTTTTGTTAGATGAAAAAAGGTCTAGGGCATCATTGTTTATAGCTCATATCATTTGATTTATATGTTTAAAGCTCATATCAGTTACCCTAAATGATCCATTTTAAGACAGATGACTTTTTTATCTTGTCATAAAACTTTAACAGCGCCACCTGCAGCCCTGGAGCTCTTGTATGCGACCAGAAATATGGAATGGTAATGCTCCTGAGGTCTTTACACATCGTGGTCATTGCCTGTTTAGAATAAATAAATAAATAATAGCCAGTCTTAACCTCTCTAAAGCAAATATCAACCCCAACCGCCACCTAACAAAGTTCAGCTAGTCGTGTTTGTCTTGCCGTGATGGCAAATATGAAGAACCGACAGTGACACTGTGTGTGTTTGGATATGCAAGGACATGTCTCGCTTCCTAAACCTGCTCCAGTGTCCCGGGGGACACTCCATCGTCCTCAAGAACTGGCTCACGTTAATTCCTGTCACACCGGATAAATGTTCCGGTCAGAAGCTTCTGCAAATACGAATGTCTCTTCTTCACTTATTGACACGTTTTCATCTGTTTATCCGATCAAAATAAATAAAGCTATGGATAATAGATAACTGCTCCGCTGTAGT
Organism: Hemibagrus wyckioides; assembly: GCF_019097595.1. Lineage (NCBI taxonomy): Eukaryota > Metazoa > Chordata > Actinopteri > Siluriformes > Bagridae > Hemibagrus > Hemibagrus wyckioides. Next base: position 1,958,389 of record NC_080727.1, read on the forward strand.
TTAGCATCTTGTAGAAAGATGCAGTAAGACGTGAGATCGCAGTACAGCAGTGAGACGGCAGCACCAGATTAATCATCAGCTCCTGTTCTCAAAAACACTTCGCTCCGTTTATTTATATATTTTTATAATTGACCAAGCAGGAAAGCCCTAGCGGGACTCGCGTCTCGTGTTCAGACGGCTCCTGTGTGATGACTGCAGGGTAATATCCAGTAATAAAGAAGAAACACACATCCAGACACACAGCTAACACTAGAACCTCCTGATGGACAGAATCAATAATCTGATATAAACAGAAAAAGTAAACATAAAACTGACACATAAAAACATTTAAAAAAATAAATGTTAATATATGTAGAATATATGAATATATAATAATCAAAGAAAAAAATATATAATTATATTTTTAAAAATATATAATACAAAAACAAACAGAAAAAATAAGAACTATAACTAACAGCCATTGTTTAGTTTTAGTTTAGTGTTTAATGCTGTTACATGAAAATAATCCATAATTCATACTATAATCAGAGGCGGTGTGAAAATATGGAGGTACTGTTACCACGGCAAAGTTTTTTCCCCACTAACAGCACGTTCTGGAGTGTTTTATTCCTCTTTTACCACAATAATTAGCTTTTCATTTGTTTTTTAAATTCAAATAAGATATATTTTTTATCCGTTTATAACTACATTCAATGTTATTTCCTTTTTTCGCTTTTACCTTAAAGCAGCTATAAAAAGTCGCTCCTTTGTCCTGGAGATGTGAGAAAAACATAAAGTTATTTAATTGAAGAAGACACTGCAGCCTCCTTCAATAACTGTTAAATCAACATCTCCTTAGAGGACACTTCACCGCATTAACGATTGGAGGTTTCGTTACATAACGGCACTAACCCTGTGAATGAGCCGTTGCTATAGAAACGATTCGATCATATAAACCTGGGAATTGCAGCAGCACCACTGTCAGATGCACTCTCCTAGAAAATTAGATCTGACACCGGAGATTTGATATTTATTAGGTTTCTTCTGCATTAGAATCCCAAACATTTAATTTCTCAACAAATAAACACTCCAAACAAACTACTACATGTGTAATGAAAGTCTTTTGCACAATACAGTATCATTATTATTATAATTTACCTCTAAATGACATCTGATCAGCAGAGGATACGTCCATCATCCTCAGCAGAGAATCTGTAGAAGAATCTCTCTCTGAAGTCTGATTACACAGCGCTAGTAACACGCAGAAACTCAGCAGATTCATTTTCCAATCTCATTCCCCAGTTTTCCCTCGCCAGCTGAAGCATTAGCCCTCGTACAGAATATTTTTCACTGTCCCCGCCTGTGCGGTCCAGTTTTCGGGCACCAGATTAACCCAGGCGTGATTGCACAAGAGTACAAGTGTTGATTTTGTTCCTCTCATGAAAGAATCCCAACCCACAGTCTAATTAATCACAAAAACAGCTTTTATCTGTTGCTGCAGGATTGCAGAATCGGGCCTGAACGTCCGTAAAGAAGATCAGCTCTAGCTGTAGATATTTTTACAGTAATGGTAAAGGAGAGAGATGTATCAGAACACAAGCTGAACGGCGGTTGGCGAGAGAAAGGACGCCACCTCCACGTTCAAGGCCGTAGTCGAGAGATTGATTGTTAACGGCTTTTACGCCTTCGGGTTCTACTGATTGAAGAGTTCTGCTTGGCTGCAAGCCGTTCAGCAAACCGAAAAAGGTCAAATCTGAAGAAATAAATCCCAGACACTGCTGCTGCGTTAAATGTTTTAAAAGTCTTACATAAAGGCTAGTTCCTTCAGGCCAGATTCACTGGGATATAGCTACCAGTTCACACTTATAATCAGCAATCTAGTTCGGGACAACTCAAACATATTTTGATCCTCTATACATGGATAAAAAACTGATCAAAAGATCTTCAGGAGAATTTGGTTTCTATCTCAATAATGCCAGAGCCATCAACAACCAGGGGTCCGAGCACTTTTATCAATAGATATTGTCACAGAATTCCAGCTTTACAGAATTCCAGATGCAGATTTCAGTCTCTAATGAACAAGCCAGAGATGAAGGTGGTGAGAAAAAAGCCAGCCGAGACAACAGGAGGAAGAAAAGGAACCTCCTCAATGTAGAACCTGTCCTCTTCTGGGTGACACTGGATAATGGAGTTATATATCATTACAGTACAGGTGTGGAAGAGTAAAGATAAACAGAACTGAGTGCCTGGGAAGGATGATGAGTTTGAGCAGATTCCACTGTATTAGTGTCCTGGGATGAGACCTGGTTTGTCTATTGTGGCCAGGGGTCAAAGCATGCAAAGAGTGGGCCTGCTTGATCTGTAGCTTAATGTTTTATGTACAGTATATGTTAACCAAGCAGATGTCAATGTGAGAAGATCCAGATATCTTCTTGTTGAAATATCAACCGATCGCAGTCAAATGTCAACCACAAATAAGTGATAGGAGGTGTAAGGATGCCAGGATAAATAGGGGGGATTTTTTACTGGCTGTCGCATTTGACCACATCGAGTCTGACGCGGTGTATTTAAATGCCATATTGGTGTTGTTAAGAATCGTCTTACTACAATAAAGCCGAGTTTGCTCCTTCTTATCCAAGCCTGAAGAAGTTTCTTTATTTTATTTTTATAGATTTAGTAAAGTTTTATGCAAGTGTATAATAGTAATAGGTAATTGGAGAAGACTCCGGACCACCCTGTAGTGTGTCCGCTCAGAGAGTTCTGACAGTGTCCATGCTTGCATAACTGCCCCGCGCTCTTGCTAGGAAGAGCCACCGTACTATCTCTGCTGTCAACCAGACCTATGCTAACCCATTACCGGCCTAATTTTATTTTTGTAAGGTATAAAGTTTTCACCAAAGACCTAATTCTATTCTTAATGACCACCTGTTTTGTTGAAAGCCCGATCCTGACGATGCCAGAGTCATTTGTGGTTTGGGGTCCAAGCACCAATAATTGTCCTTGATCTCTGGACCTCTGGATGGGGAGGAAGTTAGCCTTTCAGTTCAAAATCAAAAGACACAGAAGTCTTTTTTCCTGACTGCTACATTTCCATGTTTATGAAAAAGTTCTGAAGATATCATGGCTATTTGTGGCCAAGAGACCAAACAAGTGTCCCTGATTTCTGAGAAATGAGAAAGACACCAGCATTAGTTGGTGTATCCAGAATAGATGAGTGGGCATTTTGGAAAGATGTCTCAACCTTCTTGTCTCAACCTTCTTGTCTCAACCTTCAACGCATCTTGCTCTTACGACACAGGAAGGTCCGGATAGTGGGGAGGAATTGGATACGTTATACCAGAGGAGAAGATTAGTTATTTATTGGCACTTTTAATGAGAAATAAATCTGTAAGACAAAGAGAGCGCTACAGTAGTTATGTGTTATAATATTGAACCCCCCACAACATCAACCTCAAATCATCCACTGTGACACACTGCGTGTCAAATAACCTTTCATAACCAATCGTATTCTCTACACCTCCTCACACGCCACGTCTGATCGATGCTTGTCACCAGAATTGATTTCTCGAGTGCCTTGTTTCTGACAGTTCCTCCCACTGAAGAAGGTTCTGCATCTCAAGAGAGTGTAAACGTAATTCTACTTCTGACACGGTCAGGGATTATCTTTACCCAGTAGAGTTACGTTTAAAAGCCCTTCCTGCGATTACAGGAGTCGTTCCGACATGTTGTCCGGGTATTGAAGGACGTAGATAAAGGCCTGATCGAAACATCTCCTGTGCTGTTTGTCTTTATTGCAGTCGAAATCTAATATTCGGGTAATGGCTGCATGTCACGGACTTCAAATGAGCTCGGGCTTAATGGCCGCTCTTGGATCTGTATGGACAGTTTAGCCGATGCACTAGAGGTTAAATATCAGAATCATTCATCCTTTGATTGAAATAAAGCCAGTTGAGTGGGTTAATTAAGTAAGGAAGGCCAAGTGTACCAACGCCAACATTCTGCCATTGCACCGTGTATTCTCATGGATAAATCAATAGATAAAGCTAAGGTGTGTGTTGTGTATGCGATCTTGAGAACGTATTAGAACGCAGGGTTTAGTTAGTAGTGTCGGGTGTTTTTAGGTACATCAAATTGTGTTTTAGCTTAGTTATCAGTCCTCCCTTTGTGGTCCCCATGTCTCCATTACATCTCCACTGTTTTCCATTTCATATGCTGTACTATTTCACGTGCTGCATGGTGTTCATGATGGCTAGCTAACATGTTGTTCTTTCCAGGGAAGAAGAATTCCCTCCTGCTCCAGAAGTTCCAGAAGGACCTGAATGCCGGCGTGTTCAATACACAGGAGAACGAGCTTCTGAAGCAGATTATCCGACAGGACCGGGAGATGGTGATGATGGTGGAGAGGAAGCAGTCGTTCACAGGGGCGAATTCAACGCCCATGTCCGGAAACTCCATCATTAACTCTCCAGCTCAGCCTCCTTTTGCAAACAGCCAGTTCCAGCAGCAACTGCAATCCTCACCCCTGACCCCTATGCCCCCCATGACCTACAGCACCTCGGCATCCATCATCCCTGCGGCTCGCCTAGCAGGGAGCGTGGCCTTCTCGTCGCCAGGAAACCCGGCCACGCCCCTACAGCAGCAGCCGACGCCCGGAGGCGTCATGTCTCCCTGCTCGTTCACGGCAGGGCGAACCTTCCAGTACGGATCGCCCACGGCTTCGCAGCTGTCGCTCGTGCCCCAGCTGTCGGCCATAACGACGCAGCAACAGCAGCAGCAGTCGTCGCAGCCGCAGCAGGCGTCCCCGCAAAGAAACGAGGTTCACAGCAGTCTTAGCAGGGACGTGCGCCATCTTTCGGCCTCTCAGCCCTCGCTGCCTCATGAAACCTCACTAGCCATCAGACAACATCCATCGTCCGGAGAATCCTTGGCATCTATCCAGCCCGCAGTAAGCCCCTCCCCACAAGCCCCTGGCTCTGCCCCACAGCAGGGTGCCATTCGTGCCACCGTCCCTCCGAGGGTGGCGCTTTTCCGACAAATGTCATCAGGCGCACTGCCACCGGTGCGAGCAGCGCCCTCTACAGTCCAGCACAGAGATCCCATGGGATCCAGGAGAGAGTCGGCCGTCTTAAACAGCGGCACCGAGACTGAACAAGACAAGTTGCGCTTCGCGTCGAATTTATGATTTTTCTTTCGGTTCTTCTTCTTCATTTATTTATTGATTGATTTTTTTAAAAGAATGATTTTGCTTCATTTTTATGGAGAAAAAAAAAGAGACGAGTATTTTTGTTTCTTCCTCCAACCAACCTCGTAGATCTCCTGTACAGACTCGCCCTTGTATTATATTCTATTTTAGAAACCTTTTCCCTTCAACGTAAGAATGTATATTATACAAATATATACATGTAAATCTAGAATATTTGGCACTGCCTATATGAAAAAAGGCGGGAAAACACTAGTATAAATGCAAGTCTTCCTTTCTGATATGTATATACGACGGACATGTTGGGGATTCCGAGCTTTTTTTCTTTTTTCTCTTTCTTTGTTACGTTTTTTTCTTGTTCTTGTTTGTCTTTTTTGTTTTTTGTAACTGGAATGAAACGTGATCGCTGGCTTTTATTTTCTGAAATCGTTTTGTTTTGTTTTGTTTTGAAGCGATGTCCAAATACAAGTCCAGCATTCAGCAGCTTTTTTGGCATCACTGTGGAAAACCTACACGAATAACCGATACTGGCGTTCCAAAAAAAATAAATAAATAAATACAACAAAAATAAAAAAGGCTGCACACGCTCACCGATACGGATATTTATCAAGAGGACGGAGATTACACGGAGGAAAAAAGAAGAGCGGGGGAAAAGAGTAAAAGAGTTCCTCCATTGCAATACGACGGTCCAGTAACTGAGGTGTAGTGTTAAGACCGAGGCAGTGTTACAGGATCGAAGGAAATAAAAGTTGCTATTTTTTTTTTTCTTTTTTTTTTTTTTGATTTTATCCTTTTCTCCTGTTAATTATTTGTGAAAGAGGGAGCAGGGCTGCAGGTGGATTCTTTTCTACCCCTGGTTTCTGAGACGGACATGATGAAATGTATGTGACTGTGTACATTTATAATATTTATAAACTAAAGATTATCACCATTATGCAATAGACTGTGATTATAAAGATGAAACTATATGTGTGTTGTAAATAGTTTTGTAGAGCTAGTCCTTGCAGAATAACGTGTGGTGCATTCTCGAACATGGCAATGTCTTACCGGTCTGAAGCCTGGATATCACCCACATCAATATAAATAGAACTCTCTCTATATATATATATATACATACATACATATATATGCATATGTACAGAAGTGATCACGAGTTATCATTATCATTGTTAGCGACACGCGAACCTTAATGCAAACCACGGCATGATCGTTTGTTCGAGATCGCTGTAAGAGGCCAACGTTAGCTCGCAGTGGTCTTTTAGAGACCGGAGAACAGCAGCGAGGAGAGATCGATGATGGGACAAAAAGCTTTTTGTAGTCTAAAAGCACACTTGTTTCTAAATGGCCCCCGTATTTATAGAACGTCGATCCACACCTACGATAAGAAGTCGTTACTGTAAGCTGAACGGTGCACTGACTTCAACTCGCTATTCCTGTTTTTCGTTCACGTCAGTATTACGCTCGAGCTATCCGCTCTGGATGTCACTCTGGATATCGCTATGCAGTTGCTTGTTGTGTTTTATTTTTTCACATTCACGTTCACAGTTTCACATCTCTCATGGAAAAGAACTGACCGATCCCGAGCCCTGTCTTAATGCTACTGTTACTGTTTCTACGATGGGTTTCCTTTAGCAATGACCTTTTTGTTCGTTAAATAATAACACTTTTATCCATTTAGAGTTACATGTGATGATGTGGAACACCGTTAGAACACCTCACTTCCTGTTACGTTAAAGCAGCAATAAACAGTCATCGCCTCTCTGTCTTGAAGTTTAATAAGATCAAATATTCGATGTAGATGTCGCTGTTACACTCTTACAGAACACTGACACTGGAGACTCCTTCCCTATTAAAACGTAACAACGGTTACACGTGATTTAATTTAATAATTAGACATTTAAACATTTATCGTATGGATAATATACAGATTTTGTGTACACACATGAGTAATTAAAATCAATTCTAACCCAGGGCTTAATGCTAATGTTCTTCTACAAATTAGCTATGCAGTTTAGCAACTTTATTAAACAAATCAGCTTAGCGAAGAGCTAAGAGTCTCCACTTTTTGTTGGTTTCATTTATTGATGTCTTGATTTTCCACCCAGAGAGCAAGAGGAACAAGGCATACAGAAGCCGGGGCTTTGGATCGGTCAGTTATTCAGCTCTCTGTACACTTCATAACGAGCGCCGTTAACCAAACTGTGGATTCTACACGCCCATTGCACAGCACTTTTTTTCTTTTCTTTTTTTTAGAAGAGAGAGAGAGTATATGAGCAAATAAATCCATCTGAGCTGCATCAGTGATGCGCAGAATGAAATGTCAGAATGAATCTGATTTGCACTCTACTCGGGTTTTTCATTGCTGTTATTGATTACGGATTTGTTTTCTGTGTCACAGTCCGTCTGTAAATGGGATCGAGGACGAGGAGAAAATATTTGTTTCCGTCTGAGAAGCAAGCTACAGCTAAAGCTGTGTTGCATTAAGGTTTCTCGCTCATGTGTGTGTTGGTGTATGTGTGTGTGTGAGTGTGTGGATAAGCATCCTCAAAGAGGCTTGAACCTCAGGTATAGGTAACCTCACCCTTATGTTCTGTTCATGTACTGGAAAGGTTATGATGATGATATTTTCACATCACAAACAAATGAACATTACTATCCAATATTTTTATCACAGGAAGCTCACATTTCTCTCATTAGGTACTTCATCACTTAGCAGACATAATCAGAGACACTTTCGATCATAAGTAAGATTCACTGCTGTCTCTTTCAGGTCAGTGTGTGAATCAGTGAATCATAACTAAGTTTGAAGTTTGCACTCAGAATGTGACTCAGTGAATCTCCTGATCATGACTGAACTTTATTCTCCTCTAAATCAGTCAGCGTGTGAATCGGTGATTCAGTGACTCTTTTGCTCATAACTAAGATTCTATCTGCTCTCATTCGACTCAGAATGTGACTCAGTGGATGTTCTGATCATGCCTGAACTTCATTCTCCTTTACATTGGGCCAGTGTGTGACTCAGTGAATCAGTCAGTGTGTGAATCAGTGATTCAGTGACTCTTTTGATCATAACTAAGATTCCTCTTCTCTCTCATTCAAGTCAGTGTGTGAATCAGCGAATCTTTTAAATTGCCCATATCTTATTTGACTTAAAATGTGACTCAGCAACTTCTTCGATCGTGACTGAGATTCACTTCCCTCTCATTCAGGTCAGTGTGTGAATCACTGAAACTTTTAATTATGACTGAGATTCCCTGCTCTCTTAGTTGGGGTACTGCATGAATCAGTGAGTCATTTGATATTGAAAGAGATTCCCTGCTTTTTCATTCAAGTCAGTGTATGAATCAGTGAATCATTTGATAATGACAGATTCCCTGCTCTTTCATTCAGGTCAGTGTATGAATCAGTGAATCATTTGATATTGAAAGAGATTCAGTGCTCTTTCATTCAAGTCAGTGTGCAGTATGAATCATTGAATCATTTGCTAATGAAAGAGATTCCCTGCTCTTTCATACAAGTCATTGTACGAGTCAGTGAATCATTTGGTCATGAGATTCAGAGATTCATGGTCAGAGATTCACTTTTTTGTTGAGTCACTGAATACACTGATGTTGGTTGGCTGTTTTATTTTTTTTTTTAGAGTTTAGATTTCCAGCATTTCAGTGCACATCTTATTGTAGATAATAAAAAATAAGAATAGAATTAAAATTGTTTTCCACAGGATCTTTTTTCTCTCATACTATGAAATTTCATGTCCACATATCTTCACTGAGATAAAGAGAAGGCTTAAATAAATAAATAGATTAGAGTTCATTATAGGATGTAAGCAGTGAACAGAACATGAGGGTTCAATAAGATGGCAGTGAAGCATCAGAGAGCCTGAAGTTTCAAGCCTCATTTTTTTCACCACGCTTCAGACTCACAGGACTGACCGAAGCTCAGCGTGCTGCATTCACCCAACTCCAGGCATCTTCACTCTCCCGCATGCACCACCACAACTACTTACAGAAGATACTATTTAAAATCCTTGACGTTTAAATGTATTGTAAGAAGTTATTTTTTTCTTCTCTGTCTGCCTGGAAGCGATGTGTGTGTGTGTGTGTGTGTGTGTGTGACAGAAGCGTTTCAGAAGATTCTTCACCAAAAGCACGTTTTTAAGTATTTGTGCCTAAACTATATCAAGACTTTCACCCGTCTCATCCTTCCCAGCGTGTGTGTGTGTGTGTGTGTGTGTGCTCACACGGACGAGTGTGTATTCCTTCAGCTTCTTCTAAAAATCTCCAAAACATGGCATGGAAAATAGGTGTTGCCTTCAAGTCCTGTTGGAAACGTGGGAATTCCGAGATATCGCACTATGCCGGAATTTCTAGTTTTCTAGAAGCGACTGATTGAGCGGTTATATCACTGTCACTGCTGTTATTAATTCCATAATGTTTATTTGTTTGCTGCTAAATAAATAAATAAACATGATCACATGACAGAAGCTCCTCCTCCTGCCGGCTTAACAAGTTTTTTTATGAAAGCCTTTTAAGAAGCCTTCATGTAATGTTTTTGTTTTTTTTCCAGGCCATGTATTTTATTTCCCTCTAAATACTTTTGTGTTCATATCACGCTGTTCTTTAAGATAAAAAAGGAGGATCTTGAGAAGGACTTGAAGGCAGCAAAACGTCCACGCAAAGTCTGTTCTTTACCCAACTTTCGTGGCAGGTATGACGCGTCACGCTAAAGTTGTCATGCTAAAATCTTGTAGTTCAGTTCCTCTTTATCTTCTCCTCCTAGCATCATGCTAATTTCAGCTAGCATATCTTCCCACAGCGGATTACGGCAGATTAAATACCGAGGCCTTGAACATGCATCTGTACGGCTTATTAATTACACTATATTGCCAAAAGTTTTGGGACGTCTGCTTTTCCATGCACATGAATGTAATATGGAGTTGTCCCGCCCTTTGCAGCTATAACAGCTTCAACTCTTCTGGGAAGGTTTTCCACAAGGTTTAGGAGTGTGTTTATGGGAATTTTTGACCGTTCCTCTAGAAGCACATTTGTGAGGTCAGACACTGATGTTGGAGGAGAAGGTCTGTCTCACAGTCTCCACTCTAATTCATCCCAAAGGTGTTCTATCGGGTTGAGGTCAGGACTCTGTGCAGGACAGTCAAGTTCATCCACACCAAACTCACTCATCCATGTCTTTATGGACCTTGCTTTGGTCACTGGTGTGCAGTCATGTTGGAACAGGAAGGGGTCATCCCCAAACTGTTCCCACAAAGAGCATGAAATTGTCCAAAATGTCTTGGTATGAAGCTGAAGCATTAAGAGTTCCTTTCATTGGAACTAAGGGGCGGAGCCCAACCCCTGAAAAACAACACCTGAATTCTATGATCTAGAGGGGTGTCCCAATACTTTTGATAGTATAGTGTATCACTAGCTTGCAAGTGTACAGTGAATCTTTCAGTAAAGATGCTAGCTTATTAGTTAGCAAAAACAGCCATGATGAGAATTGGGCCTTGGATTGAGTGACGGTTTGTTGATTATTTGTTGTCTTTTGTTACGTGATTTTGATCAAATTTTTGGGGGATTTTTTTGGGGATGTTCCTGAGAGACTCGCCGAGCTGCTCATTTCTTGTAAAAACTTGAAACGGACAAAATTCAGCAAATCCTAACACGTTATAACGTTCAAGTTGATTTTCGGTGTAAAACACAGCCACTAATAATAATAACATGCTAACAAAAAATATGAACTAACACACTTCTGTAGGTCCGGGATGCAAATGAACACATGTATAAAGTTACAGAGCACTTGTGAATATGAACAGAATCCATGTATAGCTTGTAGCGCTAGTTGGGTTTGGATTCACTGGAGTGGGCGGAGCAAAACTGGCCAAAGCGTAACATTCTTTGAAATTGCACTTTCTGATAACAGAACGTTTCGGTACGAAACTCGCAATACATTTCACTGAGGTTGAATTGAGATGCTGTAATGCTACGGTGAGACGTCACTCGTCTGACTTATGCCATAGTGTGTAGGGTGAGGTGTAGCGTAGAGGTGTGCGACAGACTCTTTTCTTCTTTTTTGTTTAGCGTTTTTCGTAAAAATCCTGGATCCAAAAATGTCTGCAATATTTCTGTCCGTAAATATAAACAAAATATTCAATGAAATAGAACTGAAATTGAATGTGTCGTGTTCAGCGTAGCTTGTACTGCTAGCTGTTTGTCTTGTGGGCGTGAACTAACTGCTGCTGATGTCCCTAGTGGGCATGGCCAGTCAAGTTTTTTGTATTTCTGTGACAAACTGAAGTAGCATGAAATCACAAGCATGAAACTTGGGCCTTCGATTTTATTTGCTACTCTTTCGATTAGTAACCAAGCTAGCTGTATTAGCTAAGCATCCTTACCAGAAGCATCAGCCATTTTTGCTACTTCCTTCTGAGATCTATTTTTCTCAGATAAAATTGAAATTTCATTTCAAAAGTTAAAATTCTTTTGTTCTGTTTTGCGTGTGAAAACGAACAGCCGTCTGTTTGCTAGCAAGAATGTAAGGAAACCGTGACCAGGCGAAAGCGTTTACTGAGTTAATAAAGTATGTTAATGTTAACGAACGTGGCCTTTCTCTGTCACGCAAGCTTGTAGGTCGATTTTTGTTTGTTTCTGAGAGACCGCGGTCCTGATGCACACCTCTGAACTAGCCTAGAGTTAGCAACGCTCAGCTGCAGCTATATTTTTGACACTGCACTTTGCCTTTAGATGAGAAATGCTTCCTGCTTTTAATATGCTCGTCTCACGTTATTATGAACACACGCACATGTGCAGAACTAAGACAAATAAACACCAGTCGTTCGGTACGGTGACATTCGAGAAACCAGCACGTAGATTCCTATCGTTTATATTTTTTATTTTTTTCCATCCCTTTGTCTTTGTCCTTCTCTCTGTGTGTGTATATATGTTGTGTGTGTGTGTGTGTGTGTGTGTGAAGAAGAAAAGAGAGACCGTGCTGCAAATAAACAAGGGCATAAAACCCAAAGTCTCCTGGATGCACGTGAGATTATCGTTTCATTTCCTGCATGATGAAAAAAGGAGGCGGAGAAAACAAAAACACAGCTCATCTTTTCATTGTGCTCGTTGTGTGCGTTAAAAAAATTAAAAAACGAATATATAATTAACAGGAAAAAAAAGAAAAAAAAAGAAACCGGGTTATTCGATCTGGAAAGACGAACGATAAAATGTATACTTTCTTACAAACTTTATGCAGACAAATTCTCTTTTGTTTTGTTTTTTTGTTTGTTTGTAAATAATAAACCTTTAAAATCTAGAGGGAGAGAGAAAAATAAAAGAAATATTGTCATTTATCGCTGTGTCTGTTTGTTTATTTCTTCTTTTCTTACAATAAAGTTCACTGATGATTTTATAACTAGCTAATAAACGGAACATGTTTGCTATCATCTGCAGTGTTTTTGCAGTGTTTCACAAATATTAGCAAGATAGCTACTAAAATTAGCATACACTCTCTGTATTAGCTAAAGTAATCATTTGGGAACATTTTAGCAGCATAAATTCATCCATCCATCTTCTATACCTGCTTTATTCCTAATTAGTGTCATGGGGGTCTGCTGGAGCCTATCCCAGCACACATTGGGTGAAAGGCAGGGGTACACCCTGGACAGGTCACCAGTCCATCACAGGGCCACACATATAGACAGACAACCACACACACTCACACACACTCCTATGGGCAATTTAGAATTACCAATCAACCTAATGCACATGTTTTTGGACTGTGGGAGGAAACCGGAGTACCCGGAGTAAACCCACACAGGCTCGGGGAGAACATGCAGTCTCCACACAGAAAGACCCCTGTCTGTTCGAACCCAGGACCTTCTTGCTGTGAGGCAACAGTGCTAACCACTAAGCCACAATGTTGCCTGCAGCATAAATCATCTGTATTTATTTTCCACCTCACATAACTATCTTACACTCTCATAGCTTGTTTTTGTTGCTTCTTGGGATTAGCACCGCTTGGATGCTAGCATCTCTCATACTAGCTTCACACAGATTTCTGTCAGTTTGGCACTTTTGCAACAATATCAGGCCTGAAACGAGCTTAAATAGCACAATACACAAAGAAAATGTGACAGTATTTCTGTTTAATCCTTAATATTAATATACAACAATGATGTATTTAGTCTTCTAGCTGTAGCATGTGAATGCCATCACCGTGTCAGCATGTGTCCACTGCACTGTCTGGACATTCTGTTCCCATAAAGAGATTAAGATAAAGTGAGCGCACACACACACACACACACACATAAAAGGAAGGACCATCAGCAGAATATGAAAAATGGCTGCACAGGGACGGCGAGGATCTCCATTCATTAGCCCCTCGATACAGATCAGTTATTAATTATTAATGTGTTAAGACAGATCCTTTGCTCTTCACAATGAGACAGATGGGAGCAGCGGCGAACTCACGGCGCTCTGGCGGTGTTACGTTCCCGCCAATGTGTTAGCGTTTTGACGTCTTGCTGACAGTTTTCGATCAGAATAGAATATCTTTATTGTCACTGTAACATGCACAACCAAATAAAAAAATGCTTACCTAATCCTTTAGCAGCACAAATGATCTATCTCTATTTTTTCCCTCTCATAACCATCTTATCTTACACTATCATAACTTTTTTTGTTGCTTCTTGGGATGAGCACCATTTGGATGCTAGCTTCACACACAGGACTGGAAATAAATACCTTAAATGTCACAATACATCAAATAAAATGAACACACAATCAGTCAGCTAGGACATGCATGGTGTTTAGTTGTGTATGATGCTAATATTGCTAACGTGAGCATCATATAGCAGGTGCCTCTCAGAGATCACTGAGGGAAACACTCAAAATGGAGGCTGTGTTACATAAATACAGTCTGCTGTACAGGTATATGACACTCTGCTTCATTTTTAACAAATTGCTCCATTCCTGTGGAACGAGTGTCTTCACACAGTGGACAGAATTTACTTTCAGGATTTTGCTGTACGTAGTGATGAATGATTCATGAAACGTTCTTTTAAAGTGATTCTTTTATTATTTGTATGAAGTAGTGCTCAGAATAGCAAAATGCTGTATAGAAACGACCCCAATGGAGTTCGAACCCATAAATGACCCGATCATGTTTGTTCTAATCATATTTAATTAGAACCTTAGACCCTATCAGTATATGAGCTGAGATTCATTGATTCGCTTCACTTGAATCACTTGCTGAATCGCTCAAGTCAACTCACACTCGAGAGATGATTCCATTTACTGCAAACGGGAGTTTGTTTAAAAATGCTAAGCTAAAAGCGTACGTTAGCAATATTTCAACCTAGGTGAAGTATGAACATGAATCAAAGCTCAATGCATTTTTGCGTAGCGTGTTAAAAAGCCGTCAGAGTCGAGGAGTCAGGAGCCAAAAAAGTCTTTTGGCACATAATCATCCCGGTTATGAGCAGCTCTATAATGAAATACGAGCCAGTTGCTGTGTTTTTTCTCATCATGGATGTATTGCTGCTGCCCATCAGATTTATACAGCGAATGTAACAGAAGAAGAGAGCGATAAATATTTCAGCACACACTAGCGAGACGGGGCTATTAAATAAACGCCTCACATGATACCGTCGCCTAAATCGATATCCGGCAGATAACATGGCTACAGCTTCTGAATATTTTAATATTTCACATTAATCATCACAAATGAGATGTTGTCGGGTTCGACACCGACCAGAGAGCTTTGCTTTGTTCAATACTGAGTGAGCTTCCAAGTCTTACTCATTCACAGAGAGCGTGTTATAGGAGTTAACATGGATTACTGCCTAAATACACTATACTGTCAAAAGTATTGGAACATCCCTCCAGATCATTGCGTTCAGGGGTTGGACTCGGCCCCTTAGCTCCAGTGAAAGGAACTCTTAATGCTTCAGCTTCATGCCAAGACATTTTGGACAATTTCATGCTCACAACTTTGTGGGAACAGTTTGGGGATGACCCCTTCCTGTTCCAACATGACTGCACACCAGTGACCAAAGCAAGGTCCATAAAGACATGGATGAGTGAGTTTGGTGTGGAGGAACTTGAGTCCTGACCTCAACCCCACAGAACACCTTTGGGATGAATTAGAGTTCCTCCACTTTGTATAGGATTGAGGTGTGTCCATCCCAGGGTTCTGTATGTCTCAGTTATTATTAAATATACATCATCATCATCATCATCCTGGAATCTGCTCTTACTGTATGTTTAAAAGACACAGTTAATGGTGTGTGACTTGTTTTTACATTTACATACATGGACAAAATTGTTGGTACCCTTCTGTTAAAGAACCAAAAATCTACAATGGTCACTGAAATAACTTGAAACTGACAAAAGAATAAGAATAAGAAATAAAAACTTACTGAAAATTGTCTAATGAAAATCAGACATTGCTTGTCCAAAGGCAATGTCTAATCTCCAAAGGACAGTCTCCCAGAAGCTTTGTGGCTTGTCCTTTAGACAGATGAGACAAACCTGGACCTTTTGGGCGAGTCGCATCAGCTCTGTGTGGACAGACGCAAAAATGAAGCATAGAAAGAAAAGAACAGCTGTACCTACAGAGAAACATGGAGGAGGCTCAGTGATGTTCTGGGGCTGCTTTGCTACATCAGGCACTGGATGTCTTGACTCTGTGCAGGGTACAACGAAATCTCAAGACTGTCAAGGCATTCTGGAGTGAAATGTGCTGCCCAGGGTCAGAAAGCTTGGGGTCAGTTACAGGACATGGGTCCTCCAACAGGATAATGATCCAAAACACCCAACAATGGCTAAGAACAAAACATTAACCTTTTCTGAAGTGGCCTTCTCTGAGCCCTGATCTAAATCCTATTCTGTGGAAAGAGCTGAAACATCTGAAGAAGTCTCCCTTCAATCCTGAGACAGCTGGAGCAGTTAGCTCACGAGAAGTGGACCTGAATACCTGTGGACAGGTGCGGAAGTCTCAGTGAGAGTTACAGGAATGCAACGAGATATTAAATTAAGGGTACCATCATTTTTCTCCTTTTTTTTGTCATTAGTCGGTTTTCAGTATTTTTTATTACTTTTATCAGTTTCAACTTATTTCAGTGACCACTGGGTTTTTCTATCTTCAATGGAAACAATTGTGTCCACGTGTGTAAACCAGGAAACTACAGATTTTTAAAATAAACTGGACAATGTGATTCAATTCTGCAATGCAATTCTTCCACCACTGATACAGTTAAGTGATCCTTTACTGTGTTCATACACACACACACACACACACACACACGTCGATAAGCGTGACTGATGGCTGACGTGGTGAGTGAGAGGTGAAGTGTGGTTCAGCCGATTGACCTTGTGTGTATGCGTGTGTTGTGTGTGTGTATGTGTGTGTTGTGTGTGTGTGTGTGTGTGTGTGTGTGTGTCTCGGCTGATCAGGTGACTTATCTAATTGTGTTATTTGGTAATGGAGGCAATATCGGTGATGGGTGGTGCACGGAGAGGAAACTCGATTAAAAAGCAAAGTCACCTCTGCAGATGGAGCTGAACCTCACAGCACCATGCTGTAATTAAATCTAAACAGACTCCAATACGACGCTAAGCTAGCAGGAGACCTCCACTCCAGGCTAGATTTCTGATACCGCAGTTATCCCTTCAGTTTAACCGTATTAATATTCTCATGTTTTACAGCCCTGCTCAACTGGAAATAACAGAGATTCAGTGTTGAGCTGAGTTGTGGTTCATCATGTAGTGTGATGAAGCAGAGCGGCTGTTACAGACTGGACTTTATTATTTTATTCCACAAGAATGCTAACAGTTCTACTTATTCATTAAACAGTGATACATCAAACTTTTTATCCATTTATATCTTAAATGTCCTGAAACACCCTGAAACAAATTACTTCCAGTTTTCACTTTCGTTATAGCAGCTGTAAACAGTCATTCCCTCACTCGCTGAACTTTATTCCTCTCTCTTAAAACGAATAAAGCAAAAAAAAATTGAAGCTTGTTATGTTATCAAGGAATAAACG
This sequence comes from Hemibagrus wyckioides, assembly GCF_019097595.1. NCBI lineage: Eukaryota > Metazoa > Chordata > Actinopteri > Siluriformes > Bagridae > Hemibagrus > Hemibagrus wyckioides. The sequence goes on from NC_080727.1 coordinate 1,975,611, forward strand.
TTATGTTTACATCCTTAAAAACGTCACGTCTTTATTCTGTCTGTCTGGAGTGTCTATGGTACGGATCCCTGTGAAGGAGCTGTTACTATGGAAACGATAACGTATTAGAACGTGTGCATTAATCCCGTCCTAACGGGTCTTTACAGTATGGATCTTTACAGAGTCAGTGTGATAAACTCTGGCTGTTTTTCACGTTCACACCGAATGCCTACTCGGCTCTTTTTCAAGCTCCCTCAGTGAAATGAAGTATCCCGGGTGTGATGGCGACTCAATGAAAGGTTAATGAATGCTATTTCTGCCCTGCGCTCCCTCAGGACGCCTCCTCCACCCGAAAATAAACACACAGAGCTTCTGCAACGCCAAACTGCAGGCTGAGAAACCTCTTTCTCTGGAAACTCCACTTCTGTTCCTGTTCACTAAGAGAGTTTCCAGGAGCTGTGTGTGTGTGTGTGTGTGTGTGTGTGTGTGTGTGTGTGTGTGTGTGTAATGTCAGGATTGAGTAACACTGGCATGTGTATTGTGTGAAACTGGATCTGTGTTTTGTCTGAATGCAGTACAGAAATTTGCTGAAACACTGAACGGTCATGTCCTGTCTTCTGTTCTGTGTGGGTTTTTGTCCTGTGTGTTTGTTGTACTGCATATTTGTTGTTTTGTGTTTTTATTGTTCCGTATATTTGTGTCCTGTGTATAAGGATGCAACTAACAATTATTTTTTTTTACTTTTTTTTATTTCATTTATTTCAATTTTTTTATTTCATTTATTTCAATTTTTTTATTTATTTATTTTTCCCACATCATTTATCTATCTATCTATCTATCTATCTATCTATCTATCTATCTATCTATCTATCTATCTATCTATCTATTTATTTAAATTTGCCCCCCGCCCCCCCCACTCTCAGTGTTTCTTTTCTGTATTGTTTCTTTTCTTTTCTTTTTGTGTGTAAGTGTGTATGTGTGTGTTAGTGTGTGTAAGTGTGTGTAAGTGTGTAAGTGTGTATGTGTGTGTTAGTGTGTGTTAGTGTGTGTAAGTGTGTGTAAGTGTGTAAGTGTGTGTAAGTGTGTATGTGTGTGTTAGTGTGTGTAAGTGTGTGTAAGTGTGTAAGTGTGTGTAAGTGTGTGTAAGTGTGTGTAAGTGTGTATGTGTGTGTATGTGTGTGTTAGTGTGTGTAAGTGTGTGTAAGTGTGTGTTAGTGTGTGTAAGTGTGTGTAAGTGTGTAAGTGTGTGTAAGTGTGTATGTGTGTGTATGTGTGTGTTAGTGTGTGTAAGTGTGTGTAAGTGTGTGTAAGTGTGTGTTAGTGTGTGTAAGTGTGTGTAAGTGTGTAAGTGTGTGTAAGTGTGTATGTGTGTGTATGTGTGTGTTAGTGTGTGTAAGTGTGTGTAAGTGTGTGTGTAAGTGTGTATGTGTGTGTGTGTGTGTTAGTGTGTGTAAGTGTGTGTAAGTGTGTATGTGTGTGTATGTGTGTGTTAGTGTGTGTAAGTGTGTGTAAGTGTGTATGTGTGTGTATGTGTGTGTTAGTGTGTGTAAGTGTGTGTAAGTGTGTATGTGTGTGTATGTGTGTGTTAGTGTGTGTAAGTGTGTGTAAGTGTGTATGTGTGTGTTAGTGTGTGTAAGTGTTAGTGTGTGTAAGTGTGTGTAAGTGTGTGTAAGTGTGTATGTGTGTGTATGTGTGTGTTAGTGTGTGTAAGTGTGTGTAAGTGTGTAATTGTGTTGATTATGTCATGGAAGCCCTGACACTCCACAACAGAAAGGCGGCTGGTATCCAATGACAGTGGTGTTAGAATTCTGATTCTGGTGTTTGAGATGTTTGTAGGAGGAGCTCAGGATGATCAGCTCTCTGTTTAAAAAACCTCTGGATGATGGAGTTGAGGCGTTTGGGACACAGCGTCCTTTTCACCACACACTGCTGTAATTAGAGAGGAGAGTAAACACTGTGTAAACATGGTGACCCACGCCATGAACATAGACTATTACTTGGATTATTTATGTAATCGATTACTCCGGCTCTGTGTATTTATTGTCCTTCAGGTTTATTGATGAGTGGACTTCTTTACCTGTGGACTTTTTCCTGAATATTTATTGCTCTGTGTATTTGTTGTTTGTGTGTGTGTGTGTGTGTGTGTGTGTGTGTGTGTGTGTGTGTGTGTGTGTGTGTGTCTTGTACTGCACGTGTCTCACACTATTGTGTATCTGCACTGTTATCTAGTCGTGTCATTTTTTTCTTTGATGAACTCTGTATGTGGAGAGAGACAGACAGACAGACAGACAGACAGACAGAGAGACAGAGTGAAAGAGAGACAGACAGAGAGACAGACAGAGAGAGAGAGAGAGAGAAGAGAGACAGACAGACAGACAGACAGCGAGAGACAAACAGACTGAGAGCAAGAGAGAGAGAGAGTGACAGCAAGAGAGAGACAGATGGACAACAAAAGGGAGAGAGAGACAGATAGACAACGAGAGTGACAGAAGGACAGACAGAAAACAAGAAAGAGACAGTCAGACAGACAGAGAGAGAGTCAGACAGACAGTGAGGGACAGACAAACAGACAATGAGACAGAGAGAGAGAGAGAGAGAGAGAGAGAGAGAGACAAACAGGTATTGAGAGAGAGACAGACAGAGAGAGACAGAGAGGGAGACGGGTGCATTCCCATCATGAGCATCAGTGACGTTCCTCTCGGTCTGCTCTGTGTTAGATGATAGGGCATTATCTCCTCGGCTCTGAGACCAGAATAGAGTTTAGTGGATCAGGATGGACGTGAGGATGTGGAGGTCATCTGGCTGACCACATGGCTAAAAGAGCTGCAGGAGAGCCCGTAACTTTGAGATTAGAGACAGACGAGGCAGAAGGAGGGGATGTTGTGACGGTGTGTAGCATGATGTTTAACTGTTAAAGCCTGGAGTGGATTCTTTCAGTGGAACACGGCTCCGTTACAGCAGACGTTTGTTGTATAAATAGCAGCCGTGGCTCCGGAGCAGAGCTTCCTGAGCATGCTAATATTTACCTTCATTTCTATCCCGAGGTTTTTCAGTTTCAGAGCTGCTATTTTCGTTCGTTTCGGCTGACACAGCGGCGTTTATTCCCGAGGTCAGGTGCGGATCGTCTCTGATTACGCTTTAATTCTCTACAATTTGCTCGAGTGAAAGAGAGAAAGAAGGAAAAGAAACGTCTTTTCTCCTTCTGTCACAGAGCCCAAAATTTCACAAGGTCAAACCACAATCAGCAGGTCACAGGGATCTAATTGCAGGCCAGAAATGACTAAAGTGGGTTTCTCTGTCGGAGAGCTTTGTGTTGTATTCATGAGGAAATAAAAAAGATTCTCAGGGAACAAAAGCAGCATGTTTTCTTCTTCAGCTCTTTTTTTCTTTTGGTGTCTGTAATGGTGCATGTCGGCTCGCACCGGCTCGCTGCGCCTCTCGCAGATGAACGTCAGAGACCCCGAGGCAGCTCCTGAAGCCTCTAGGTGTACGGACGCTGAGGCAGCAGGGAGGTAAAGCTCTTACCTCAGACACAGTATGACCTCAGAGAGCTGAAGAGTGGATACTCTGGGATTAAAGTATTGATGAAGGGAAAATAACAAATCTATAGCCACAGCTAGTTTGTCTTAAATGCTTAAATATTTACCTGTAGACACACACACACACACACGCTGAGAATTTCAAGCAATTACGTAAGGAAATGAAGCGTAAACTTAGCCTTGTTCTCTGTAGTAGTGATGATTTATGCAGGGTGTACTGAATGTTTTTTATTTTTATTATTTATTTACAGGACTGACTTTTTGACTAATATTTTAGATTTTTGTTTTTTATGTTAACTGAGTGGACAGCTCGTTTGTGGTTGTCACAAGAACGTTCTCAGGGTTCTGTTCTAACACACTGCAGACGTACAGGAGGTGTTAACTCCGGTGTACCTCAGGGCTCCATGTGTGAACCGTTCTTATTCTTATTTCAAATATATATTTAACTCTAAACTGCTGAAGAAAGGACATTATTAACATTTACAATATGTCCTGTCCAGAGTCACCCAGACGAGGACGAGGTTCCATTCAGAGTCTGGTTCCTCTCAAGGTTTCTTCCTCAGATCATTTCAGTTTCACATCACCACCGTCACCTCAGGCTTCTCATTAGTGATAAATATTAGAGATGAATAATAACCTAATATTAAACTTTATTGTTTTTATTCTACTTCTAAATTTCTATAAAGCTGCTCGGAGACAATGTGCTATAGAAATAAACTGAAATATTTCATGAAAATCTCAGAGTGCATCTCAGGACGTTCTGCTGATGGTCGTGTATCACATTACTGAATCTGTCCTTTAAAAACCACTCGCTCTCCAGAACAACGCTTTAAAGGAAGGAAGGAAGGAAGGAAGGAAAGAAATAGAGAAGGAAGGGTGGAAGAAAAGAAGGAATTAAGGAAGGAAGGAAAGAAATTAAAGCCTGACTGTTCCTCAGTGCTGCTGCTCCACCTGACTGTCCTGTAACCCTGACCAGAAGCTGGTGTGATTGTCCCCATGTTCTTCCTGGAGTTTTAATGCTCCACAGATCTGGAGCTCATTACAGCTGGATGCTCGTCACACCCTGGGCCTTTTCCAGCTCCTTAATGTAGCAAATAATGAACATTTACTGCACTTGTATTTTTCATGATGGAACTTTATTGACGTGATTTGCTATTTTTACTCCTGACAGAAACACCTCTCTCCTTCACGCTAATTATATTTCTGTGTTTGTTTTTCACTTTTTACGCAGGAGTGAATTTGAAGGATGATGAAATAATGACTGACTGTAACACACACGAGCGCTCACTTTCATTAGACATTTAAAAATATATATTTATATTTACTTCTAGTTCTTTTTACATCTACAGTGAGTGATACTGGGTGATACTGAGTGATACTGAGTGATACTGGGTGATACTGAGTGATACTGGGTGATACTGGGTGATACTGGGTGATACTGGGTGATACTGAGTGATACTGAGTGATACTGAGTGATACTGGGTGATACTGAGTGATACTGAGTGATACTGAGTGATACTGAGTGATACTGGGTGATACTGAGTGATACTGGGTGATACTGGGTGATACTGAGTGATACTGAGTGATACTGGGTGATACTGGGTGATACTGAGTGATACTGGGTGATACTGGGTGATACTGAGTGATACTGAGTGATACTGAGTGATACTGGGTGATACTGAGTGATACTGGGTGATACTGAGTGATACTGGGTGATACTGGGTGATACTGAGTGATACTGAGTGATACTGAGTGATACTGGGTGATACTGAGTGATACTGGGTGATACTGAGTGATACTGAGTGATACTGAGTGATACTGGGTGATACTGAGTGATACTGGGTGATACTGAGTGATACTGAGTGATACTGAGTGATACTGGGTGATACTGAGTGATACTGGGTGATACTGGGTGATACTGAGTGATACTGAGTGATACTGAGTGATACTGGGTGATACTGAGTGATACTGGGTGATACTGAGTGATACTGAGTGATACTGAGTGATACTGGGTGATACTGGGTGATACTGGGTGATACTGAGTGATACTGAGTGATACTGAGTGATACTGGGTGATACTGAGTGATACTGGGTGATACTGGGTGATACTGAGTGATACTGGGTGATACTGAGTGATACTGAGTGATACTGAGTGATACTGAGTGATACTGGGTGATACTGAGTGATACTGGGTGATACTGGGTGATACTGAGTGATACTGGGTGATACTGGGTGATACTGAGTGATACTGGGTGATACTGGGTGATACTGGGTGATACTGGGTGATACTGAGTGATACTGGGTGATACTGGGTGATACTGAGTGATACTGGGTGATACTGGGTGATACTGGGTGATACTGAGTGATACTGGGTGATACTGAGTGATACTGAGTGATACTGAGTGATACTGGGTGATACTGGGTGATACTGAGTGATACTGAGTGATACTGGGTGATACTGAGTGATACTGGGTGATACTGAGTGATACTGGGTGATACTGAGTGATACTGAGTGATACTGAGTGATACTGGGTGATACTGAGTGATACTGAGTGATACTGAGTGATACTGGGTGATACTGAGTGATACTGAGTGATACTGGGTGATACTGAGTGATACTGAGTGATACTGGGTGATACTGAGTGATACTGGGTGATACTGGGTGATACTGAGTGATACTGGGTGATACTGGGTGATACTGTATGGTATTGAGATTTAGTTTGTATGTTTTATGTAAAGATGTATATCAGGCAAAAACAAAATTCTGTTTAATATTTTTTAAAAATTAAGTACAAACATTTAACATCAGATGCATTCCCTCAGTTTGGGGGAAAAAATGATATAGACGATATTACGGTGTGTTGTGATATCTATCTATCTATCTATCTATCTATCTATCTATCTATCTATCTATCTATCTATCTATCTATCTATCTATCTATCTATCTATCTATCTATCTATCTATCTATCTATCTATCTATCTATCTATCTATCTATCTATCTATCCCCATAAGTCATGTCCTGAAAATTCCCCAAAATCATCACATTTTACGGAATGAACTTCAGCTTGCTGTTTCATTCATCAGGATGTTGATGTTAGAGCAGAAGTTATGTGTTGAAATGGTGTTCAGGATGAGCTTCATGACACTACAGCAGCTCTTCTGCTCTTGTTCTCTCGCTCGAGGTCTTCATCCGTCACCCAGGGTCATATATGAGTGGGGTTTTTCTAGTCAGTGAGAACCTTATGTTTAGCGGTTAGCATTTCTCTCACTGCTCCATTAGCATCCTGTGTACTTTATATACACTCAGATCAGTCAGATACAATAAACTCTCACTTCTAATTATACAGTTCATAGTGTGTGTGTGTGTCTGTGTGTGTGTGTGTCTGTGTGTGTGTGTGTGTGTGTGTCTGTGTCTGTGTGTCTGTGTGTGTGAGGAAAATGGTTTCTCCTAAAATATTTAACTTCATTCAAAATCAAATCTGTTTCTAGATTCCATCTTAAAGCTCACCGCTAACGAGGTTCCAATTAACTAACCAGCAGAAAAAAAACACCTCATTTTATCTTCCATAAATCTTTTCTTTCTGTTGAAGTGATGAAGAATGAGTGAGGTGAGAGAAAGTGAAGGGAGAAGAGAGAGAAGGTCAAGCTGAGAGTGAATGATTAGGAAAGATGAATTCAGGTTCTGATTAAACTGGCAGTGTGTTAATCAGCTTCTCTTCAACACACGACTCTGTATTTAACACAGAGAGGGGGGGGGGCAGAGAGAGAGAGAGAGAGAGAGAGAGTTGTAGATGTAGTGAGAGAGTGAGAGAGAGAGAGAGAGAGAGAGAGAGAGAGAGAGAGTGAGAGAGAGAGTGAGAAAGATAAACAGAAATGTGGAAAGAGGAAGAGCATGATGGGGGAGTAAGGGAGAGAGAGAGAGAGAGAGAGAGACCCTGTGATGTTAGTGAGAGGCTGTATGTTGTGTATTTTTCTTGTATTGTTCAGGACACAGTGAAAAGACCCCACTCTGCAGCTCACTTCCTGCTTTGACTAAAAATATCAGCTGCTATTGTAAGGAAGAAGAAAAGTATGAAAAGAGAAAAACTGCAGGAAATAACCCACAAAAAACCTGCATTATCATCCACTTCCTGTTTAAAGAAGTTTTACAACACTGGCATTTTACCCCAATGACTTTAATTACAGTCCAACAGAGAGACAGATAGAGAGGAAGAGAGAGACAGTGAGAAAGACAGACAGACAGGGACTGAGAGACAGACAGACAGACAGACAGACAGACAGGGACTGAGAGACAGACAGACAGAGAAAAAGACAGAAAGAGAGGCAGACAGACAGACAGATAGACAGACAGACGGCGAGGGAGAGGCAGACAGACAGACAGAGACTGTGAGAGAGAGAGGGAGAGAGACAGACAGGCAGACAGACAGACAGACAGACAGAGACACTAAGAGAATGTCAGACAGCAAGAGAGAGGGAGAGCCAGACAGACAATGAGAGAGAAGCAGACAGACAGAGACAGACACACAGCCAGATAGAGACAGAGAGACAGACAGATAGAGGATTAACCTGAATAAATGTGGAGTAGTTTATTAAAGGTTTTTCATTAAAACACTTTTACAATAAATTTTAAATCACAAATCTGATCTAAGTCTGAGAAGGAAGAGAGAGAGGAGAGGAAAGGAAAGGAAAGGAAAGGAAAGGAAAGGAAAGGAAAGGAAAGGAAAGGAAAGGAAAGGAAAGGAAAGGGGAAAGCAACAGAGAGAAGGGAGGGAAAGGAAAAAGAAGGAGACAAGTAAAAAAAAAAGAAGCAGAGGGAACAAAGGTAGAGAGAGAGAGAGAGAGAGAGAGAGAGAAATTTATATTTATTTTTTGAAAAAGTGAATAAGGCAGTGAACAGATCATTTTTTAACCCTTTGTATCCTTAGGCAAGGGGTTAACTAAGGATAGTGTGTGTGTGTGTGTGTATGTGTGTGTGTGTGTGTGTGTGTGTGTGTGTGTGTGTGTGTGTGTGTGTGTGGTCACTGCTGTGAACTCTTCATCTGCTCGGATTAAGCCGGCATTAACATCGGCTTCACAAAGACATAATCTAATATTCCAGCTTTAAAAACATGTAGGGCTTTAAAATCTATTTACACACACACACACACACCCACAGCCACACACACACACACACACACACACACACACACAGCCACAGCCACACACACACACACACACACAGCCACAGCCACACACACACACACACCCACCCACACACACACACACACCCACACCCACAGCCACACACACACACACACAAAGACACACACACACACACACGCCCACACCCACACACACACACCCCCACACCCACACCCACACACACACCCACACCCACACACACACACCCACACACACACACACACACACCCACACCCACACACACACACACACACACACACCCCCACACCCACACACACACACACACCCACACACACACACACACCCACACCCACAGCCACACATACACACCCCCACACACACAGCCACACACACACACCCACACACACACACACACACACCCACAGCCACACACACACACCCACACACACACACACACACCCACACACACACACCCACACACACACACACACACCCACACACACACACACACACCCACAGCCACACACACACACACACACACCCACACACACACACACACCCACACACACACACCCACACACACACACACACACACACACCCACAGCCACAGCCACAGCCACAGCCACACACACACACACACACACCCACAGCCACAGCCACACACACACACACACACCCACACACACACACACACACACCCACAGCCACAGCCACACACACACACAC
>NC_080727.1:1990000-2030000 GCF_019097595.1 Hemibagrus wyckioides
GGTGTTCAGTCATTCTGGTGTTCAGTCATCATTCTGGTGTTCAGTCATTCTGGTGTTCAGTCATTCTGGTGTTCAGTCATCATTCAGGTGTTTAGTCATTCAGGTGTTCAGTCATCATTCAGGTATTTAGTCATTCTGGTGTTCAGTCATCATTCTGGTGTTCAGTCATTCTTGTGTTCAGTCATCATTCTGGTGTTCAGTCATTCAGGTGTTCAGTCATCATTCAGGTGTTCAGTCATTCAGGTGTTCAGTCATTCAGGTGTTCAGTCATCATTCTTGTGTTCAGTCATCATTCTGGTGTTCAGTCATTCAGGTGTTCAGTCATCATTCTTGTGTTCAGTCATCATTCTGGTGTTCAGTCATTCTGGTGTTCAGTCATCATTCAGGTGTTCAGTCATTCAGGTGTTCAGTCATCATTCTTGTGTTCAGTCATCATTCTGGTGTTCAGTCATTCAGGTGTTCAGTCATCATTCAGGTGTTTAGTCATTCAGGTGTTCAGTCATCATTCAGGTGTTTAGTCATTCTGGTGTTCAGTCATTCTGGTGTTCAGTCATTCTGGTGTTCAGTCATCATTCAGGTGTTTAGTCATTCTGGTGTTCAGTCATCATTCAGGTGTTTAGTCATTCTGGTGTTCAGTCATCATTCTGGTGTTCAGTCATTCTGGTGTTCAGTCATCATTCAGGTGTTTAGTCATTCTGGTGTTCAGTCATCATTCTGGTGTTCAGTCATTCTGGTGTTCAGTCATCATTCAGGTGTTTAGTCATTCAGGTGTTCAGTCATCATTCAGGTATTTAGTCATTCTGGTGTTCAGTCATCATTCAGGTATTTAGTCATTCTGGTGTTCAGTCATTCTGGTGTTCAGTCATCATTCTGGTGTTCAGTCATTCTGGTGTTCAGTCATCATTCTGGTGTTCAGTCATCATTCAGGTGTTTAGTCATTCTGGTGTTCAGTCATCATTCTGGTGTTCAGTCATTCTGGTGTTCAGTCATCATTCAGGTGTTCAGTCATTCTGGTGTTCAGTCATCATTCAGGTGTTTAGTCATTCTGGTGTTCAGTCATCATTCTGGTGTTCAGTCATTCTGGTGTTCAGTCATCATTCAGGTGTTTAGTCATTCTGGTGTTCAGTCATCATTCTGGTGTTCAGTCATCATTCAGGTGTTTAGTCATTCAGGTGTTCAGTCATCATTCAGGTATTTAGTCATTCTGGTGTTCAGTCATCATTCAGGTGTTTAGTCATTCTGGTGTTCAGTCATCATTCTGGTGTTCAGTCATCATTCAGATGTTTAGTCATTCTGGTGTTCAGTCATCATTCTGGTGTTCAGTCATCATTCAGATGTTTAGTCATTCTGGTGTTCAGTCATCATTCTGGTGTTCAGTCATCATTCAGATGTTTAGTCATTCTGGTGTTCAGTCATCATTCTGGTGTTCAGTCATTCTGGTGTTCAGTCATCATTCAGGTGTTTAGTCATTCAGGTGTTCAGTCATCATTCAGGTATTTAGTCATTCTGGTGTTCAGTCATCATTCAGGTATTTAGTCATTCAGGTGTTCAGTCATTCAGGTGTTCAGTCATCATTCTGGTGTTCAGTCATTCTGGTGTTCAGTCATCATTCTGGTGTTCAGTCATTCAGGTGTTCAGTCATCATTCAGGTATTTAGTCATTCTGGTGTTCAGTCATTCAGGTGTTCAGTCATCATTCAGGTGTTTAGTCATTCAGGTGTTCAGTCATCATTCAGGTGTTTAGTCATTCTGGTGTTCAGTCATCATTCAGGTGTTCAGTCATTCAGGTGTTCAGTCATCATTCAGGTGTTTAGTCATTCTGGTGTTCAGTCATCATTCTGGTCTTCAGTCATTCTAGTGTTCAGTCATTCAGGTGTTCAGTCATCATTCTTGTGTTCAGTCATCATTCAGGTGTTCAGCCATTCTGGTGTTCAGTCATCATTCTGGTGTTTAGTCATTCAGGTGTTCAGTCATCATTCTGGTGTTCAGTCATTCAGGTGTTCAGTCATTCTGGTGTTCAGTCATCATTCAGGTGTTTAGTCATTCTGGTGTTCAGTCATCATTCTGGTGTTCAGTCATTCTGGTGTTCAGTCATCATTCTGGTGTTCAGTCATTCTGGTGTTCAGTCATCATTCAGGTGTTCAGTCATTCTGGTGTGCAGTCATCATTCAGGTGTTTAGTCATTCTGGTGTTCAGTCATCATTCTGGTGTTCAGTCATTCTGGTGTTCAGTCATCATTCAGGTGTTTAGTCATTCTGGTGTTCAGTCATCATTCTGGTGTTCAGTCATTCTGGTGTTCAGTCATCATTCAGGTGTTTAGTCATTCAGGTGTTCAGTCATCATTCAGGTATTTAGTCATTCTGGTGTTCAGTCATCATTCAGGTATTTAGTCATTCTGGTGTTCAGTCATTCTGGTGTTCAGTCATCATTCAGGTGTTTAGTCATTCTGGTGTTCAGTCATCATTCTGGTGTTCAGTCATCATTCAGGTGTTTAGTCATTCTGGTGTTCAGTCATCATTCTGGTGTTCAGTCATCATTCTGGTGTTCAGTCATCATTCAGGTGTTTAGTCATTCTGGTGTTCAGTCATCATTCTGGTGTTCAGTCATTCTGGTGTTCAGTGATCATTCAAGTGTTCAGTCATCATTCAGGTATTTAGTCATTCAGGTGTTCAGTCATCATTCAGGTATTTAGTCATTCTGGTGTTCAGTCATTCTGGTGTTCAGTCATCATTCAGGTGTTTAGTCATTCTGGTGTTCAGTCATCATTCTGGTGTTCAGTCATTCAGGTGTTCAGTCATCATTCAGGTATTTAGTCATTCTGGTGTTCAGTCATTCTGGTGTTCAGTCATCATTCAGGTGTTTAGTCATTCAGGTGTTCAGTCATCATTCAGGTGTTTAGTCATTCTGGTGTTCAGTCATCATTCAGGTGTTCAGTCATTCAGGTGTTCAGTCATCATTCAGGTGTTTAGTCATTCTGGTGTTCAGTCATCATTCTGGTGTTCAGTCATTCTGGTGTTCAGTCATCATTCAGGTGTTCAGTCATTCTGGTGTTCAGTCATCATTCTGGTGTTCAGTCATTCTTGTGTTCAGTCATCATTCTGGTGTTCAGTCATTCAGGTGTTCAGTCATCATTCAGGTGTTCAGTCATCATTCAGGTGTTCAGTCATTCAGGTGTTCAGTCATCATTCTTGTGTTCAGTCATCATTCTGGTGTTCAGTCATCATTCAGGTGTTTAGTCATTCTGGTGTTCAGTCATCATTCTGGTGTTGTCATCATTCAGGTGTTTAGTCATTCTGGTGTTCAGTCATCATTCTGGTGTTCAGTCATTCTGGTGTTCAGTCATCATTCAGGTGTTTAGTCATTCTGGTGTTCAGTCATCATTCTGGTGTTCAGTCATCATTCTGGTGTTCAGTCATTCTGGTGTTCAGTCATCATTCAGGTGTTTAGTCATTCTGGTGTTCAGTCATCATTCTGGTGTTCAGTCATTCTGGTGTTCAGTCATCATTCAGGTGTTTAGTCATTCTGGTGTTCAGTCATCATTCTGGTGTTCAGTCATTCTGGTGTTCAGTCATCATTCAGGTGTTTAGTCATTCTGGTGTTCAGTCATCATTCAGGTATTTAGTCATTCTGGTGTTCAGTCATCATTCAGGTATTTAGTCATTCTGGTGTTCAGTCATTCTGGTGTTCAGTCATTCAGGTGTTCAGTCATTCAGGTGTTCAGTCATCATTCTGGTGTTCAGTCATTCAGGTGTTCAGTCATCATTCTGGTGTTCAGTCATTCTGGTGTTCAGTCATCATTCTAGTGTTCAGTCATTCAGGTGTTCAGTCATCATTCTGGTGTTCAGTCATTCAGGTGTTCAGTCATCATTCTGGTGTTCAGTCATTCAGGTGTTCAGTCATCATTCTGGTGTTCAGTCATTCAGGTGTTCAGTCATCATTCTGGTGTTCAGTCATCATTCTGGTGTTTAGTCATTCTGGTGTTCAGTCATCATTCAGGTGTTTAGTCATTCTGGTGTTCAGTCATCATTCTGGTGTTGTCATCATTCAGGTGTTTAGTCATTCTGGTGTTCAGTCATCATTCTGGTGTTCAGTCATTCTGGTGTTCAGTCATCATTCAGGTGTTTAGTCATTCTGGTGTTCAGTCATCATTCTGGTGTTCAGTCATCATTCTGGTGTTCAGTCATTCTGGTGTTCAGTCATCATTCAGGTGTTCAGTCATCATTCTGGTGTTCAGTCATTCTGGTGTTCAGTCATTCTGGTGTTCAGTCATCATTCAGGTGTTTAGTCATTCTGGTGTTCAGTCATCATTCTGGTGTTCAGTCATTCTGGTGTTCAGTCATCATTCAGGTGTTTAGTCATTCAGGTGTTCAGTCATCATTCAGGTATTTAGTCATTCTGGTGTTCAGTCATCATTCAGGTATTTAGTCATTCTGGTGTTCAGTCATTCTGGTGTTCAGTCATCATTCAGGTGTTTAGTCATTCTGGTGTTCAGTCATCATTCAGGTGTTCAGTCATTCAGGTGTTCAGTCATCATTCAGGTGTTTAGTCATTCTGGTGTTCAGTCATCATTCAGGTCTTTAGTCATTCAGGTGTTCAGTCATCATTCAGGTGTTCAGTCATTCTGGTGTTCAGTCATCATTCTGGTGTTCAGTCATTCTGGTGTTCAGTCATCATTCAGGTGTTCAGTCATTCTGGTGTTCAGTCATCATTCTGGTGTTCAGTCATTCTTGTGTTCAGTCATCATTCTGGTGTTCAGTCATTCAGGTGTTCAGTCATCATTCAGGTGTTCAGTCATCATTCAGGTGTTCAGTCATTCAGGTGTTCAGTCATCATTCTTGTGTTCAGTCATCATTCTGGTGTTCAGTCATTCTGGTGTTCAGTCATTCTGGTGTTCAGTCATCATTCAGGTGTTTAGTCATTCTGGTGTTCAGTCATCATTCAGGTGTTTAGTCATTCTGGTGTTCAGTCATCATTCAGGTGTTTAGTCATTCTGGTGTTCAGTCATCATTCTGGTGTTTATTCATTCAGGTGTTCAGTCATCATTCTGGTGTTCAGTCATTCAGGTGTTCAGTCATTCAGGTGTTCAGTCATCATTCTGGTGTTCAGTCATTCAGGTGTTTAGTCATTCAGGTGTTCAGTCATCATTCAGGTGTTTAGTCATTCTGGTGTTTAGTCATCATTCAGGTGTTTAGTCATTCTGGTGTTCAGTCATCATTCAGGTGTTTAGTCATTCTGGTGTTCAGTCATCATTCAGGTGTTTAGTCATTCTGGTGTTCAGTCATCATTCAGGTGTTTAGTCATTCTGGTGTTCAGTCATCATTCTGGTGTTGTCATCATTCAGGTGTTTAGTCATTCTGGTGTTCAGTCATCATTCTGGTGTTCAGTCATTCTGGTGTTCAGTCATCATTCAGGTGTTTAGTCATTCTGGTGTTCAGTCATCATTCTGGTGTTCAGTCATCATTCTGGTGTTCAGTCATTCTGGTGTTCAGTCATCATTCAGGTGTTTAGTCATTCTGGTGTTCAGTCATCATTCTGGTGTTCAGTCATTCTGGTGTTCAGTCATCATTCAGGTGTTTAGTCATTCTGGTGTTCAGTCATCATTCTGGTGTTCAGTCATTCTGGTGTTCAGTCATCATTCAGGTGTTTAGTCATTCAGGTGTTCAGTCATCATTCAGGTATTTAGTCATTCTGGTGTTCAGTCATCATTCAGGTATTTAGTCATTCTGGTGTTCAGTCATTCTGGTGTTCAGTCATTCAGGTGTTCAGTCATTCAGGTGTTCAGTCATCATTCTGGTGTTCAGTCATTCAGGTGTTCAGTCATCATTCTGGTGTTCAGTCATTCTGGTGTTCAGTCATCATTCTAGTGTTCAGTCATTCAGGTGTTCAGTCATCATTCTGGTGTTCAGTCATTCAGGTGTTCAGTCATCATTCTGGTTTTCAGTCATTCAGGTGTTCAGTCATCATTCTGGTGTTCAGTCATTCAGGTGTTCAGTCATCATTCTGGTGTTCAGTCATCATTCTGGTGTTTAGTCATTCTGGTGTTCAGTCATCATTCAGGTGTTTAGTCATTCTGGTGTTCAGTCATCATTCTGGTGTTGTCATCATTCAGGTGTTTAGTCATTCTGGTGTTCAGTCATCATTCTGGTGTTCAGTCATTCTGGTGTTCAGTCATCATTCAGGTGTTTAGTCATTCTGGTGTTCAGTCATCATTCTGGTGTTCAGTCATCATTCTGGTGTTCAGTCATTCTGGTGTTCAGTCATCATTCAGGTGTTTAGTCATTCTGGTGTTCAGTCATCATTCTGGTGTTCAGTCATTCTGGTGTTCAGTCATCATTCAGGTGTTTAGTCATTCTGGTGTTCAGTCATCATTCTGGTGTTCAGTCATTCTGGTGTTCAGTCATCATTCAGGTGTTTAGTCATTCAGGTGTTCAGTCATCATTCAGGTATTTAGTCATTCTGGTGTTCAGTCATCATTCTGGTGTTCAGTCATTCAGGTGTTCAGTCATTCAGGTGTTCAGTCATCATTCTGGTGTTCAGTCATTATTCTGGTGTTCAGTCATTCAGGTGTTTAGTCATTCAGGTGTTCAGTCATCATTCAGGTGTTTAGTCATTCAGGTGTTTAGTCATTCAGGTGTTCAGTCATCATTCAGGTGTTTAGTCATTCTGGTGTTCAGTCATCATTCAGGTGTTTAGTCATTATTCAGGTGTTTAGTCATTCTGGTGTTCAGTCATCATTCAGGTGTTTAGTCATTCTGGTGTTCAGTCATTCAGGTGTTCAGTCATCATTCAGGTGTTTAGTCATTCAGGTGTTCAGTCATCATTCAGGTGTTTAGTCATTCTGGTGTTTAGTCATCATTCTGGTGTTCAGTCATCATTCTTGTGTTCAGTCATCATTCAGGTGTTCAGCCATTCTGGTGTTCAGTCATCATTCTGGTGTTTACTCATTCTGGTGTTCAGTCATCATTCTGGTGTTCAGTCATTCAGGTGTTCAGTCATTCTGGTGTTCAGTCATCATTCAGGTGTTTAGTCATTCTGGTGTTCAGTCATCATTCTGGTGTTCAGTCATTCTGGTGTTCAGTCATCATTCTGGTGTTCAGTCATTCTGGTGTTCAGTCATCATTCTGGTGTTCAGTCATTCTGGTGTTCAGTCATCATTCTGGTGTTCAGTCATTCTGGTGTTCAGTCATTCTGGTGTTCAGTCATCATTCTGGTGTTCAGTCATTCTGGTGTTCAGTCATCATTCTGGTGTTCAGTCATTCAGGTGTTCAGTCATCATTCTGGTGTTCAGTCATTCTGGTGTTCAGTCATCATTCTGGTGTTCAGTCATTCTGGTGTTCAGTCATTCTGGTGTTCAGTCATCATTCAGGTGTTTAGTCATTCAGGTGTTCAGTCATCATTCAGGTATTTAGTCATTCAGGTGTTCAGTCATCATTCAGGTATTTAGTCATTCTGGTGTTCAGTCATCATTCTGGTGTTCAGTCATTCTGGTGTTCAGTCATTCAGGTGTTCAGTCATTCAGGTGTTTAGCTCTTGTCCTGCACATGATTTGAAGCTAAGCGAGTGTGACGCGTCCTCGTGAGTCGAACCTGAGCAGCGCTTTCTCCTCTTCGCTTTCACGGACAGATATTCAGTTAGCCTCTAATTAGCTGGCGGTTCCGTCATGTGCTTCAGCATGGACGAACATCACAGCTGGACATCAGGTGTTGATCATCTGACCATCGTTTCTGCTAACTGTACAAAAAATTCTATTCTATTTCATCCTTTTCCTGCTATTCTATTCTTTCTGCTACTCTGAAAGTCCATCAGTAAGCAGAATAGAATTAAAACAGAACTGAATGCCTATTTGTATTCTATTGTTTTCTTTCAGGTTATCTCTGTACTGTTGCATTTAATTTTACATTTAATTCTATTCCACTCTGTTCTATTTCATCTGTTAATGTATACTATTCAGATCCATTCTATACTGTTATTCCTTTACATGCTGCAGTTCTATTCCAATTCTATTCCATTCCTTTCTGTTATGTTCCAGTCCATTCTGTTCTGGCCCAGTCTGTTCTATTTGATTTTGTTCCTTGCTGTATTTTATTCAATTCTATTCCGAGCTGCCCTGTTCAGTTCTATTGTTTTCCATTCATTTCTACTCTGTTTTATTCCATTATATTCTGTACCACTCTAATCAACTGTTCCATTTAATTCTATCCCATTCTACATTCAATTTTGATTTTTCATTTCAATTTTCAAATTTCCATTAAATACTCTATTTGCTTATATTCTATTCCCATCTCCTGCATTTCATTGAACGTTGCTTAATTCAATTGTCTTCTCTCCACTGCTATTCCATGCCACTCTACTCTAATATGTTCTATTCCATTCTACTCTATTCTATGTCCAGTTCTATTCCGTGAGACTCCATTTTATATGGTTCAATTCTATTCTACTCTAATATATTTCATATTCTGTTTCATGTGACTTCATTCCGTTGTATTCTTTCAGATTTAAAAAAACAAAACTCCTCAGTTCTGTTGAATTCTATTTCCTGTTGTTGTTGCTGTTGTTGTTGTTGTGTTCTTGTCCACACTGCTACATTTCTTTTCTGTTCATTTCAGTTGTTTATTTTTCTGTTTTATTCACAAGATCCAAGCCTTCCCACATTGATCACAATTTACACGTCGCCTCTCGACCTTAAAAAATCGGATCATGAGGTCAGTAACGAGACTGATGAGCTCTCCGTCTTCTTCTTGACCCTTTTCCTCGTCCTTTATTTCAGAGTGCAGAAATTCTCCGGAAAATAAATCCGCCTCGCTCCCGAAGTAACCAAACTGTGACCGCATACGCACTCCGCCATCTGCCTTAACACTAAAAATAGGGTTTATAGTTTATATCACTGTACTCTAACACACACACACACACACACACACACACACACACACAGGAAGTTCAGATAGACAGGAATAAGTGAATTCTGTGAAGACACTAAACTCCATTAGCGTACAGCTGCACTGTGATCTGAGTTAACGAAGGAAGCGAAGTCATAATTATTTCATCAGAAACAGATGTGGAGGAAGTCACTTAACATCAGAGGCTTTATTTAATTTATACAAAGTGATTAAAATCAGTTTATTATATTAAAGTAAAAGATTAAAATCAGTTTATTATATTAAAGTAAAAGATTAAAATCAGTTTATTATTTTTAAGGGAAAAGATTTGGGATGGGGAAAGGGGAGGGGTTAAAGGTCAGAGAGATTAAGCCAATCTGTTGCCGTCTGGTCAAACGTTTGGTGATTAAACTGAAAGCTGGAGGTTTTATTACACGTCAATAAGCTTCATGTTACAGACTGATGATGAAACAGATTGCTGATGTTTGGGTTTTTTTTCTTCCTTTCTGGTTCTGGATGAAGCCGTAATGCTGAAGCAGCCATACACGGCACCGCAGGGTGTGTGTGTGTGTGTGTGTGTGTGTGTGTGAGAGACTGAGATCCACAGCCATGGACATGAAACACCAGCATTGTGTGTATAATCTATATGAATCACCATCATCTGATGGTTTCATAACCTAAAAGCCTGCAGGGGTTTGAACATCTCAGCAATTAGCTGATTCTTTTTTTTCTCCAGACTAAGCTGATTTTGTTGATGTTGTGACATCGTTGTTGTTGTTGTCGTTGTTGTTGTTGCTGCTGCTGCTCATTTAAAATAGTTTATTAAACACACAATCTGATATCACTGGGGTCACTTGGGAAACGATCCAAACATGAGGGGAAAAAAACAGACCCCTGCAGGGCGAGCATATGTCCAGCAGCCAGCAGGAGAGAGGAGAAGAAGCCCGAGAGTTCCTCCAGACTTAGAGATCAAATTGAATAAGGCAGGTTTCTGACTCGGGATATGAACTGTTAGAACTCTCTGTATACGTGACCAGAGCGTTAGGACTTCTAGTGTTCAACTCTAGTGTCCAATTCTATTTCATGTTGTTTTCTTAAGTTACGTTGTTGTCTTTATTTGTAACATATACACAGATCAGGCATAACATTATGACCACCTGCTTAATATTGTGTTGGTCCCCTTTTCGCTGCCAAAACAGCCCTGACCGGTCCTGCACTGTGTATTCTGACCCCTTTCTATCAGAACCAGCATTAACTTCTTCAGCAACAGTAGCTTGTCTGTTGGATCGGATCACACGGGCCAGCCTTCACTCCCCACTGTTCCTTCCTTGGACCACTTTTGATAGATACTGACCACTGCAGACCGGGAACACCCCACAAGAGCTGCAGTTTTGGAGATGCTCTGATCCAGTGGTCTAGCCATCACAATTTGTCCCTTCATCAAACTCGCTCAAATCCTTACACTTGTCCATTTTTCCTGCTTCTAACATCAACTTTGAGGACAAAATGTTGACTTGCTGCCTAATATATCCCACCCACTAACAGGTGCCATGATGAGGAGATACTCAGGCTTATTCACTTCACCGGTCACTGGTCAGAGTGTTATACCTGATTGGTGTACTTTACTGCACAGTGAAATTCTTTCTTTGCATATCCCATTCTTGGGGTTTGGGGTCAGAGCACAGGCTCAGCCATGTTGCAGCACCCCTGGAGAAGGGTGGGTTGGGGGCCTTGCTCAAGGGCTTGGCAGTGCTGGGGCTTGAACCCCGACCTTCTGGTCAATTACCCAGAGCCTTAACCACTTGAGCTACCGCCACATCCCCCTGGTCCATTCTGCTCCATTTCTGTTCAGTAGACTATCAGTACTAATATCAGACTCAGCAGTGTGTTTCAATCTGAGGAGGTTGTTTTGTGTTTCCTCAGGAACAGTACAGTTATTTTTGTCTTGTATTTCGTCTGTAAGCAGAACAAACATTTCAGCTATAAAAGGGTTCAAAAGTATGACATCATACAGTGTGTTTATTTTCCTGTAACAGCATGACCCAGAGTGGTTTATTCTCAAAATGCCTGAGGTCAGGATAATTATAAAATGAATCATTACTTCACTGTTAGTTTTTGTTGAAGTTAAACGACTTTACACTAAATACACGAATGAATAAAATGTAAAAAACAAAACAGTGATGAACAGATGAGCAGGTGATTTATTTCTGCGCTCAGTCTGCGTGCTGTGTGAGTAAATGATCTGTGTATTAGATACGATGTGTGTGTTTGTTGCGATGCAGTGCAGGAGTGTGTGTACAGTACGAGTGTGTAGCCGGTGCCGTGCAGCGGCGCGGACGGATCTGACCACATGATTGATTATTGTGTGAAACAGTAAAGAGATTAAGGAGAGAAACCGATCAGAGGAATCCTTTCCCGACGTTTGAAAGCTCTCAGCAGGGAGTCGGGTCGTCCGGCAGGGAAGAGACGCTGACGCTCGGGGGAATTAATTCATCCGAACCCGCAAATCAAACTCTCCTCAAACCCCATCACGCCGGGATCGGATGAACATCTGACTTGATTCTCCATCATCAGGTTTATTTGATTATAAATCAATGAAGAGTCCTAATCACTGTTAGATGATGATGTTTGTATAATTTAACAGAACACAGAAGACCATGGTGTGAATGGCGTGCTACACACTGCATGTGTTTTAATCGACCTGGAACAGAAGCGGTTCCACTGTAGGGAGGTTCTCTCATCCGTATCACCTCAGATTAAATAGATTTCTCTCTCCTCCGTTTGCCCCAACACAGAGCTTTTTCCTCCTCATTTCTGTCCAAATCTTTTGCCCTCTCTCTCCTGACAGGAAATCCATCACCTCCATGATTTAGACACGTTCCCGAGCTCCAGATCCGGAGTGACGAGATGAGGTGAGAGCGCTCGCTTCGCTAACCTTGTCTCATGCGAAAGAATAATAACACGGACGGGAAGAAACCGGCTGCATCAGCAAACCGGCTGTGCAAAAAAAAAATAAATAAATAAAGAATGAACCACCTGGACACACATTTCATTCCCAGAATTCCTCTAACCTGGTAATTAGGCCACTTAAAGAACATTTCAGCCATTTTCTTTTAGAACAAATATTCAGAATTTTTTTTTTTTTTATTAAATGTCATGTTTGCTTTAGGTTCATAGATTTATATTTTTTTAGCTAGCCAGTGGCTGAAAAACTAGTTCATATGCTAGCATCATCATACATAATAAGCCTAATGAAAAACTACATCTACACCAATCAGGCATAATATTATATATTATGGCCTAATATTGTGTTGGTCCCCCTTTTGCTGCCAAAACAGCCCTGACCCGTCGAGGCATGGACTCCTCTAGATCCCTGAAGGTGTGCTGTTAGCTGCAGATCCTACCTCAAGACTTAAAGGATACTTGTGATAGATACTGACCACTGCAGACCAGGAAAACCCCACAAGAGCTGCAGTTTTGGAGATGCTCTGATCCAGTGGACAAAATGTTGACTTGCTGCCTAATATATCCCACCCACTAACAGGTGCCATGATGAGTTCATCATCAGTCTTATTCACTTCACTGGTCACTGCTCAGGATGTTATGGCTGACCGGTGTGTAGATCCAGTGAAACACTTTTCTGGTCCTCTGAGGTCCTTGTTTGGTCCTGTGCTATGAGCAAATCTCTTGAAATACAGTAAGGGGTTACAGCACCACACTGCCCCCTGCTGGCCCGGAGTGGAGGCGACGGCGCCCGTCTCTCAGCCTGTGAACTCCTGCAGCTCTGAATTATTCAGAAGGTGTGAGTTTTCGACTGGAGGCCTGGATGCCAGATGGAGCGTATTGTACAGTAGAGCAGAGCGGAGACGTGGCAGCCTGATGGAGCGGCATCTAATCGTCTCTACAGGGAAAAACCGGGAGCTGTTATGGAGTGAAGTCCCCGAAGCATCCTGCAATCTTCTGGTCATAAAGTGCAGCAGCAGACAGTCGGGTTGTTTCAGTGCTTCTGTGTAAACAGAAAGTGAAACCTGGAGGCACTGACCGGTCATCAGGTGCTGATTCGTTTCCTCCGGCAGCAGCTGACTCTAGTGTGGGTTTGTTTAGAATGAACAGATACGTTATCGTTTCTATGGCAAAGGCTCCCTCACAGCAGACACTCCACTCAAACCGATTAAAAGCTTTGATGCTATGAATTGTTGAAATGGTGAAATTTTCTTCCTGGGTTCGAGTCTTGAGTTTGCATGTTCTCCCCGTGCTTGGTGGGTTTCCTTGGGGTACTTCGGGTTCCTCCCACAGTCCAGAAGACATGTTTCTAGGCTAATTGTAATTGTCTCTAAATTGCCCGCAGTGTGTGATTGCGTGAGTGTGTGTGTTTGCCCTGCGATGGGTTGGTACGCGCCCAGGGTGTATCCTGTCTTGATTCCTGATGACGCCTAAGAAGGCACAGGCTCCCTGTGACCCGAGGATAGATTGAATACAGACAATGGAATGGAATGGGTTCTTTAAGGGTTAATGAAACGTTCTTATCCTCCTAATGAAATAGGAGTTTCATAGCGCAGCAGTGTGTAGTTAAAGTTCTGCCTAAAAACATTCAGGGACAACTGAAGAACATACTGAAGAACCTGAAGAACGTACTGAAGAACCTGTAGAACCTACTGAAGAACCTGTAGAACATAGTAAAGAAGCTGAAGAATAAGGAGAATTATTCTCAATGATGTTTAGTTTAAAAGTCTGTTCAAGTCAAAGTATTTGCTGATTTCTTCAGTAAACAGGAGAACAGAACTGATTTCTGCAGCTACTTTATAAAATCCTGACTTTACTCATACACTCATCCTGGATAAAGTCTCTGCACTTATTTCATCATTTTTTAAAATAAATAAATAAATCTGTATAAAAGCGCTGAATTCATCCTCAAGGGAAATCCTAGGACATAAAGTAAATCCTCCAGCTTCCCCAGCATCTCCGGCAACACACACATAATAACATCCATTAGAACTGGTTAAAATCCGCTCGTGTTTCCTCTCCATCAGCACCAGCATCGGCGGCGTTCGCTCTGACTTTCTCAGGTGCCTTTTCTAAATCTGTAGCGCATCGGCTGTGATGAATGGAGCTCTAAAAACAGCGCAGAGGCTGATGACAGGTCCGAGTCGGGAGCAGCTGCGAACCTGCTGACTACAGTGTGAATCGGACACAAATAAAACAGGTGCTTAATAAGGTCGCGTGTTGGGAAATGCAGGAAATGTGTGTCACGACTGCTATTTCAGCACATAATCCAGGCTGTTGCTCAGGACGCATTCACACCACACGGGAAAGTGGCACAGATCCCTTCGTTCTGTTGGTGTTTTTCCCTCGGACACAGACTTCTAGTTTACGACTGTCGGATCGGAATTGAGCTGATGAACCTGAATAACATACTGAAGAAGACACTGAAGAAAATACTGAAGAACCTGAAGAACATACTGAAGAATCTACTGAAGAACCTGTAGAATGTACTGAAGAATGTACTGATGAACTTGAAGAACCTGTAGAACGTACTGAAGAAGCTCATACACGGTGACACGGACTTCTAGTTTACGACTGTCAGATCGGATTTGAGCTGAAATCTGAAATGTATCCGTGTCTGAAACGTTAGCGAGAGCTAGATCGGACCCGTGGCTGATGAGAAGGCGAATGTGAATCCAGAACAGCTCTGTTTTGACTGGGGGCGGAGCTAATTTTCAGGTCAGAATCATGTTACAGCAGCTTAAAATGAAGAAACTGATGAATTCCAGAACTTAGATATACGGACATGCCCACTTCAACCTACAGTGTCTCTTAGTGTCAACGTCACTAAGAGACAGAAAACAACCATCTCCATGAACAGCATGAAATTATTCCACTTCTGAGCTTTCTGAAGAGGTTTTATTTGATGTCATCAGCCCTTAATATCCAAGCCCAACACCCCCCCGAGTCGTAATGGAGGCACTTCAGCTTGGCTCTTAACGTGACAGGACATTCATCTGGCCAGTCAAGCCGTGTGATCTGAAGAGGCGTTCTCCGTCACTGCGGATCTTCCTCTGTGCAATCATCTATTCTCTCAGAACAAGTCGGAGAAGCTGATTACAGACGTTACTCTGAGACGCTTCTTCTGGACCACAATCGAGGGATTCATCAAGAGCGCAAGATCTCAGGCAGGAACGTGATGATGCCCCAAACTAATCAAACTCTGGATCGTGAAGAAAACAAAACTGACTGCTTATTAAGCAAGACGGTCTGGATCTGGAAACTTCTGAGAGCTTTCCAGGACACAGCTTTAATTCAGAATAAACAATAATTCTTATTAATAAATGGATAAATAGATTGACTTTCCCAAGCAGAATTTTAGAAACTTCTAGAGAAGGTGATTCTTCCATACCTCTCAGTTTTAAAGAAGAGGCGTGGGCTCTTTATTTGTAAAGGGGCGTGGCCTTTATGTGCCAGTTTTTTGTGAAGGGTTGCGGGCTCTGTATCTGTCAGTTTAAGGAGGTTTGGCCTCTGTATTTGTTAGTTTAAGGGGGTATGGCCTCTGTATGTCTCAGTTTAAGGGGGTGTGGCATCTGTACCTGTAAATTTAAGGGGGTATGGCCTCTGTCAGTTTAAGGGGTGTGGCATCTGTATCTGCCAGTTTAAGGGGTGTGGTCTCTGTATCTGTAAATTTAAGGGTGTGTGGTCTCTGTATCTGTAAGTTTAAGGGGGTGTGGCCTCTGTGTCAGTTAGTTTAAGGAGGTGTGGCCTCTATTTCTCAGGTTAATGGGGTGTGGCCTCTGTATTTGTTAGTTTAATGGGGTGTGGTCTCTGTATCTGTAAATTTAAGGGGGTGTGGTCTCTGTATCTGTAAGTTTAAGGGGGTGTGGTCTCTGTATCTGTAAATTTAAGGGGGTGTGGTCTCTGTATCTGTAAGTTTAAGGGGGTGTGGCCTCTGTTTCTGCCAGTTTAAGAGGTTGTGGCCTTTGTGTCAGTTAGTTTAAGGAGGTGTGGCCTCTATTTCTCAGGTTAATGGGGTGTGGCCTCTGTATTTGTTAGTTTAATGGGGTGTGGCTAATGTTTTTTTTTCTCAGTTTAAAGGGGTGTGGTCTCTGTATCTGTCTGTTTAAGGGGGTGTGGCATCTGTATTTGTCAGTTTTAGAGGAGGAGGCATGGTCAGTTTTAGAGAAAGTATGAAAAGAGCATGAGAAAGTGAAAATATAACTAATATGATGGTGTAAAGTATTTGGAGGTGAATTTATCTCTCAGACCCACGGGTGTCGGGTTACATAAAAACATTCTTTTGATCGGAAGAAAAGAAGGACTAAGTGCTAGAGCAGCTCTAAATCATTTTAATATTCAGTCTGTCATTTTCTTGTTTGTTTGTTTTTTATAATATACTCAAGAACAATGCATATAGGTCTGAAGTGCAAACGTCTCACTGAGCACAACCAACGTCTGGCTTTCTTTACAAAACAAATCCAATAAATTAGCATTAATGTAAACCACAACACACAGTAGTAGCTGGAGGCTCCGTGGAGAAGCGGAGGAGAATTTCCGTCCTCTAAACGCACCGGGCTGGTCACCACAGCGGCTAGGACCCGGAGCCCAGCCGAACGTGTGGCCGATGCACACGTCTCCCTGAAGGAGAAAAACAATTCACAGCACGCTATGGAGCTCCACACGTATTCACAACCAAAACAAAAATAAACCAACTGAAATTCCATCCATGTCTTGATAATGGAGTCGCACTACACTATTTGGCAAATAAAAATCTGAGTGCATAATGTGCATGGCATTCTGCAAGTATTACATTCAGGATAAAATGACTCGAGGAGCGCTAATCCACGTCCTCAGAGACGTACCGCACACGATTATCAATAAATACGTAGTAAACTTAGAAACCGGGATTAAGAAGCTGCCCGATGCCTCGTTAGTGTTTTCCCAGTCGGAGTCGCTTGAAACCAGTGCTAGCATTTTAATGCTTCTAGTGGCAAATATTTTGTACTGTATTTTTTTTTTGTTTGTTTTTAAATATTTTATTTTTAAAGAAGCAGTTTGTAATTTCGAGAGCCCTCATCTTCCTGAAAGAAGAAATGCAAGTGCAATTAAAACAGACATGCTTTTCACTTCGCCTCAACTACAATCGTGTTTCTCCTTTTTAAGGAAGCCTTCCGGCTGGGGGGCGGAGCTAATTTCTGGGCCTGAAAAATGCATTTCTTGGATAACAAAACAATCCACTGCATGAGAATATTCTCTGACTCTCGGCATGTCTTTAAAATGATGTTGGCTTGAACCGTGTTTACGTTTTACAAACTGCACCTTTAAGTTTAAAGAGAAGTTCCTAGACTTCTGTACCCTTAAATAAGTCCCGGATCACGTCGGGACCCTCGGCCTGCGCCGGTGGAGTGCGAGCCTTCCGTATTGCACCAGTAAGGAAGAACGTTGAGGAGGAATTTTTTAAAAAAAGCCCAGACCACACCGCTGACATGTTCGGTGCTTTTCGTCCCCCCATGTGACACGGTCCGTGATGAGAGTGTCCGGTCAGTATTCGGAGTCGGAACCGTCCGCCGGTTCCGTGTTGCGTGACAGCATGTAGTTGTCCATGTCGATGGAGGGGCAGTTGTGGATGGAGTAGCGTAGACGCTCTGCGAGTACAGCCTGGCTGGTGTAGGGAGGGAGACGCAGCTGGAAGAAACACGTCTGGGCCGTGGGGAGACCGTTTATGGGCTGCGGGGAAGGAAGAATAAACCAAGAGGAGCTGTTTAGATAAACTGACCCTATAACTAGTGTAACTAGTAATCCAGAGGATCCTAGTAACCAACAATGAGGATTAATCTGTAGCCAAAAAAACCACAAACCATCTTAATCCACACTTCTAAGGTTTAAGATGAGTCCAGAAAACTACTAATCCCTAATTAGACACACTGGGAATCCAAAAATATCCTACCAATCCCTGGGCTTAATCTGAATATTGAAAACTGGAATAATTCTATGTTCAGTTTAAATCCAGAGCATTCTACCAATCCCCAGCCTGGCTTATTCTGTGTCTAGATAAACACACTAATCCCCAAATACGATTAATTTCAGGATAATCCCAAGTATGCTTAGTCCATAAAACCAAACCGTAAGTGTTAAGTGTTGTGCTTTAAGTGTTTAAAAACTCCACTAATCCCTAACTAGTCCTAATGCAAGCACAGAAAACGTTACCTATCCCCAGCTAGGCTCAATACGTGTCTGAAAAACTTGACTAATCCCCAGACGTAAATTGAGAAAATTATAAACCTAGTTTGGATCAAGTAATACAAGGTCAGAACACTGTTTAGTGGCTTAAAGCTAAGTGAATGTAAACCCAGCAATATACTACTAATCCCTGAAAACGCATAATGACTGTTTGCCCAGATCATGTCCAGAAATCAGAAGACTGGTATTACTAAAAAAAACAAAACAAAAAAAAACTAATCCCCAATTAGTCATAATGTGAACTCAGAAAACTTTACTAATGTCCAGCTAGCATTACAGAAAACTCTAAATCCTGAGGGGATTAGTAATACATGTTTAGAAAAATACCCATCCCCAACTAGGATTCATGAGTGAGTGGAAAACATAACTAAACCCCAACTAGGCTTAATGTAAATTCTGGCTACAGTACTAAACTAAATCTTGTCCTTTTGTAGAAGGTTAAACTATAATTATCTTTAGAGTGAAATCCTCTGGATGTTGACAAACAAACAAACAAACAAACAAACAAACAAACAAACAATCTCCCTCACCCGGTCCACTTTGATGATCTGAAACTTCTGCATGATGTCGGCCGGGTTGGATGGCAGCCTGGAGCGCCCGGACACGAAGCGCAGGAAGAGCACCCTCTCCTCATTGGTGAACTCCTCTAGGCTTTGCCAAAGCCAGCCAATCAGCTGGTGGTTGGCTGTGATGTCACGGTAGCGCACCACCTTCTTCAGCATCTCTACGGAGACCTCGGGCAGGCCGCAGACGAGCTGCTCCAACTGACGCGCCGTGAGCAGAGAGAGCAACGGTACGGGGATGATGGAGGACATGCCGTCTCTCACTGCGGCAATCTAACACACACACACACACACACAACATAAAAACACACACACACACACACACACACACAACATAAAAACACACACACACAACATAAAAACACACACATACACACACACAACATAAAAAAACACACACACACACACACACAACATAAAAACACACACACACACACACAACATAAAAACACACACACACACAGACACAATAAGAATACACACAACAGCCGGAATTAGACAAACAGTATACAGGAGTAAATATTAGAGTTATTGTGCAGGTTTATTGCTGAGAAGTTTCCAGAATGCAGGATAGCATTTTCCTCTGCCTCAGCTCATGAAGTGTTTATTACCTGCTGCGTTAGCTCAGTGTGAGGCAGCAAAGTGGACCGAGTCGTACTGTGCCAAGCTGTTCTTATTCTCCTGCGTTATGTAAAACATAAACGTTACCTGTCTGTCCATTTCGTGCAGCCGATACTCCAGCGTCCGCTCCACGTACTCCGCCCTGTTGGAGAAGGTTAGCGGGAGGTTGTGGCCACCAGGGACCACCGGCACCAGCTTTCCGTCCGCACTGTGGGCCACAAACGAGTCCAGAGGAATCATCTACACAGAGGAAATCCGTTATTACGATTAAAAGAATTTCTTGTATTTCTGGCATTAAATGCTGTGACTTCCGTCCGGTGTTCCTCACCACAGTGAAGTTGTCCTCGTTGATGCTGCTGTGGTCAGGGTTCAGGATGTCCTGGAGCGAGCGGTGTGTGAGGAGGTCCACTTCCTCCAGGTCGGCTCCACCCAGAGGGATGGAGCACAGCTGCTTCCACACCCAAGGAGCCAGGTGCAGGTCCAGCGGCTTCTTCGTGCGAACGGCCACGGCCATCAGAATACCCAGGAAACGGAACTGCAGCATGTGGTCATCTGAGATGGCTGCTGGGTTCAGGAGGAACCTGACACACACACACACACACACAAAAGCACACTCAGTCATTATCAGAGCATCACAGGCAATCACAATGCTGCAAAAAATAGGAAAACAAACAATCATAAATGTGTGGAAACAACGTGGGGCAATCAGAAACGCACAAAATCAGGAAAAAGGAAATAATACGAAGCCAATCACAGGAGCAACGGGAGTAATGGGAAAACACACACACGAAGACACACACAGTTACACAAAGAAAAGGAAAACAGCCAATCACAGATGTATCAGTATGTTAATAAATAATATCAGATAAATTCCATATTATATTAAGGTGTGTGTGTGTGTTACCTATCTGTATTACTGCCCACATCTGCAATACTGTTGGGAGTATGAATGAGTAAATCTACCACTCCAGACTGCAACTCCTGAAAGACAGAGAGAGAGATAAGAATTAAAACACAGAGTTGTGCTGTTTTAGTAAAATAATCAACAGCCCTAGTGAAGTGAAGACTTCCTGTAACCGCTCTGAAGCAGTGTTTTATTCCTCTTATACCAGAGTAACTTGCTGCTGATTTAGATTTCTTTTTTTTTTTTTACACATGAATGTACTTTTTATCCATTTCTAGTTACTCTGCACTACACTGAGTACATGTGTATGATACTCTGTTATCCCTGCCATAACACAGTAAGAGGAACGTTGAGGAGAACCTGGCACATCTCAGTGACCGTATCATCGAACACTCCGCCCGCATCGTCCGCTCCTTCTCCAACCAGCTTGACCTTCCAGGCTCTGGAGGGCAGGCGCAGCTCCGTCGGGTTCACGTTGACCACTTGCTTGGCGATCTGCACGAATATGGGCTTACTGGAGCGCCCCCTGTGGACGGAGTGTGAACATGTTGGAGTACAACACGGTGGGTTCAATAATTGATGAAATAAAACGCTCTGAGCGAGAAGGTCTACCTGCTGGAGATTCTCTTGACGGTGATCTGCGGTCCGTACGTCTTGCCCTGGGTCATGGTGCGTCCGATGGAGCGCACGAGCGGCAGAGTGTTCACTTTGGGTGACAGCAGACCCCGGATGTGACCGTGCACGACAGCCACCGTGCCCGAGCTGTAGCGGGAGGAAGAGACCTGGATGCAGAGAGCAGTGGGGGTTAGTCATGCTGATCCTTTATTCCTCTTATACTGCAGAGCCACGGCTAATGAGAGCAAACGTTCCATGTTCTTACTTAACATGATGCTTAAAGCTAAGCGTAGACAGACAGAGAGAGAGAGAGAGAGAGAGAAACAGAGAAACAGAGAACAGAGAGAGAGAGAAAGAGAGAGAGACCTGATTGCGCGCGTCCAGGTTGAGCAGTCTCCAGGACTTGTACATGAGGTCAGAGAAGTGGTAGAGGACCCGTAGCCGAGCGCTGAGCTCTTTGGGAGTGCAGTCCTTCAGGGTGTTGTACTGTGGAGGAACACTCTGAGGCAGACCGAGCTGTAGTCCTGCGGAACCTGAACACACAAGTGTGTGTGTGTGTGTGTGTGTGTGTGTGTGTGTGTGTGTGTGTATATGTGTGTGTAAGGTTACAAATACTGCTTTATAGTTCTTACAGTCACGCTAACAAGCAAAGAAGCAGCAGGTGAGCAATCAACTTCTACATAATTGTGCAAAAGGGCACCAATATTCCTGCAATAAGAGAAATTTAAATGCATTCTAACCGAAATTAGACCTGACACGGTAAAGCGGCTAATCCAAATAATCCATTATTGCTGTTTTGCATCAGAGCTCAGGCCACGCCCAAAAGCGACAATGCAGTAGCAGTTGCTACACAAAAGGATGAATTTGCATAACACTTAGTGTAATGCAAAAATTTAACATATTCATGATTTCTGTTATTTTGTTTGTAATCAGTGCTAGACTGCAGTGTGTGTGTGTGTACCTGAGCCCCTGGATGATGAGGGTGGTGTTGTCCATGCAGCACTGTGGCATCGTCCAGCCGAGATCTGTTTGATGTTTTTGCCCTGCAGAGCCGTGACCAGAGTGGGTTCCTTCACCGGACTCGAGTGACCAAGACCAAGCTGTGTATATATATATATATATATATATAAACACACACACACACACAGACACTTATATGATGTTGGTGTGTCTTTATTCAGCTCACACATTATGTTGATTTTTCCCCTTACTCAGATACATATACATAGATACGTGTGTGTGTGTGTGTGTGTACGTACCTGAGCCTCACAGTTACACCCCCAGGCATACACGTCCCCGGTGTTGGAGAGAGCGAGGATGTGTTCACATCCCACAGCGATGTCCTCAATGAACACTCCCTCCAGAGCGGGAACTACCTGAGGCCGGTTGTGGTTCTTCAGCATGGAGTCAGGAAGACCGATTAGACGCTCTGAAATCACACACACACACATATACACACACACACACGACCCCCTGTCAGTGAGCTGTTACTATGGAAACAATAACGATACTTTCGTAACAGTGCTTGGACCCCTAGGATTGCTGCAGATGCTTGTTAATTGCAGCTGCATCCAGCTGTTTGTAAATCTGTTTAAGCGAGATTTCACTTCTCTCTCTCTCTCTCTCTCTCTCACTCTCTGTTTAAAATACCTTGACCGAACGTGTACACATGTCCATCGTTGGCCAGCACAACTGAAAAATGTGTTCCACATCCGACCCTCTTGATGCCTTTGTTACACAACGTGTCCACTTTCTGCAGAACAAAACACACACACATACACACACACACACACACACACACACACACACACAGCCAGATGTATCACTCGATCATAACACTAGACTCCAACGCTTACTACAGCTGGTGTAGTAGACTAAACTGTAAAATCCCACTGCTTGTGTCTGAGGTGCAACAAACAGATAATTAGCGTGCAATAAATCGTCGTGAACCTGAAACCATGCAACACGGTCCAGTTGAATCGTCCAGTTTATTATGGTTATTCTGTTAGACTACTATCAGGGACACTCCCGGGTCTGAAGCAGTACCTGGGGATAGCATTTGACCGTACAGGGTCCTGTACCGAGTTTCCCATAATCCCCGTCACCAAAGGCCCAGAGAGTCATGCCGTCTGACGACAGAGCCAGAGTGTGATTGATGCCACAGGACACCTGAGCACACAGAGAATAAACTTCACACCGCAAGAACACAACATAATATATACAAAAAAACAGAACTCTGAGGATGTTTTATAAGATCCTGATTTTGTTTCCTAAAGAAAATCATGAATATGTAGTGAACACCATGTAAATGAACTGTGACTATGGAAACTAGGACTGCAGCATAATCAGTTATAATCTCCAGAGTCGGCTCGGCCACTTGCCTGTCCGATGTGATGTCCTTCGAGTGCCGTGACCCTCTCTGGCACCATCTTGTTGGAGGTCGACCTTTGACCCAGACGCCCTGAATCTCCGCTGCCAAAGGTGAAGAGTTTCCCGTCTGCAGTGACCACGGCGGAGTGTTTGAAACCGCATGCCAGCTACAACATTGACAGGCGAGGTGCGACAGGTGAGAGGAGTTAAAAACAAAAATCTAATTACAAACAACGTGCTTATGTGTTTCTGTGAACGCAAGATGTTCACAGACACTGGTGTTCCACTGGACGTTAACACACCTGTGCATCAGGTGAAGGGTGTACATGTATGCTCTCACCTGCACCACCTCCTCCCCCTGCAGAGCCTCGATCTGTTTGGGTCGTCTCTGACGCTCGGTGTTGCCGTGACCCAGCTTCCCGTAGTCCCCGTCTCCCCAGCTGAACACCTCGCCCGTCTCGGTGAGAGCCAGAGAATGGCCGTCCGAGCCGTATGACGTCACCAGCTGAGTGACCACGTAACCTAGAGGAACGTGTGGAGTTGTTAGCACAGCATGGAGACACATTCCACATTAACAAATTCTATTTCATGTGAAAGATCTCAAAACATTCTCTGCTTACAGTGGAAATCAAGTATGACATTGAGGAAAGTGGGCGGGGCTTCAAAACACCTACCTAATTGTATATCATTCCAGATTCAGATGCTGATTGGCTCATTTGCCGTTTTAAATTGAGAAGTGTGTTTGTGAGCGATAACTCATGGCAGGCTGGCAGATCTGTAGCTGTGTGTAACAGGTGTTTGTGTAGGAGGAGTGTGTGTATGTGTGTGTGTGTTACCCTGTAGTGCAGAGATGAGCGTAGGTGTGTACAGGTCGTCTGAGTTGCCCTGCCCCAGTCGGCCGTAGCTGCCCTCTCCTACCGCCAACACGGCACCGGTTGACTGGACCAGGAATGTGCAGTTCTGTCCACACACCACCTAACACACACACACACACACACACAGTGCGATGATTGTCTGTCTTAGTCTCCTGCTATCCTAATGTCAGGACATAGGTGTGTGTGTGTGTGTATGTTATACCTGCTGGGTCTGAGAGAGAGAGGGGGCGAGGGTCGGCACAGAAACGTTGGTTCCAGCTTCTGCTAGTTGTCCGTGTCGTCCATTACCCCACAGATACACCTCACTCTTCCCACCTTGCTGCCAGTCCTGCATTATCACACACACACACACACACAGAAGAAAAGAAATGAATTTAAATTAAAGTTTAAAATAAATATAAGACGTGGGAACGTTATCTAGGCTCTATAAAGCTTCAGTACACCGTATGAGCTCATAAAACAACTAAACCTAATGAAATCGGTTTGAAAATACTGCACAAGTGTTTTTTATTTCTTTTCTTCACTACACTTCAGTGGCTTGAGAAATAAAATGATTTAGGAATTTTGCCTGAGTATCGTGATATCAGGTTATGTTTACGGCATTTGGCAGACGCCCTTATGCAGAGCGACTTACATTTTCTTACATCTTATTTTATACAAGTGAGCAAGTGTAGGTTAAAGGCCTTGCTCAACAGCCCAGAAGTGGACGCTTGGTGGACCTGGCAGTTTTTACTCACTTAAGAACAAGAATAAATATTTTCAGGTCACCTGATTGTTTGGATTTTTTTGTTCCACTGAAACGGGCGTGTTAAGCGATGGAGAGCAGCTACAGAGCCGGCCTTGACTGAGCACATGCTTCCTGGAGCTCATGCTGACAATGATGAATGAATCAAAACACACACACACATTTACCTCAGGTCTGCTGGTGGCCCATGACATCAGCTGCTCATCCATCATAAAGCTCCACTTACTGTTATCCTGCAAATCGAAAACACCGGACCGGTCACAGGAGCCCGCAGAGCGAAACACAACAATGTACTGAAACACTTGTAATTTAGGGTTTCCATAGTAACAGGGATTTGTACAACAAATATGGTGAAAATGTTCTGTAAGGAGAACTTTAACATGTATGGAAAGAAGTCTCCAGTGTCAGAGGGAACTGTAACTTGTCTAAGAACACTCTTCTATTTAGTCAGTATGATTCACTGACCAGTGCTCGGGAAGTGGCCGTGTCTCCATTCTGCTGAAACTCGGGCACGGTGAACTCCTCGGGGAAGGAGGTGGAGCGGGCGAAGGCCTCTGCGCTCTTCACTGTGGTAGAGAAGGTGGAGAGCCAGCTCCACTCGGAGTGTGTGGAGGTGACGGCGGGGTCGTGGTGGGCGGGAACGGGCTCGCGGCCCAGCAGCTGTTCCAGGTTCAAGCCCACGGCCAGAGAAGACAGGCTCTGCAGGAAGCTGCTGTGGACCAGCTGATCTCCAGCCGTCACGTGACTCTGAGAGGAAAAACAAATCGGAATGTTTCTCAACACGCAGCCTGGCCATCATCAGGAATGAGGGAGGTATTTTTCCCCAGAATTTACAAAACAATGTTCAGCTGTTTAAATCCTATGCTTTAAAGCTCCTTTCAGACTCCGCCCCATTTTGTCGTTGTCGTCGTTTTCTCACCCTCTCGTAGTTGTACTGCTCCTGCAGCAGCAGTGGGAGGCGCTCCAGGAAGACGGCCATGCAGGGAGCTCGACTCAGTCCTCGGATTCCCTGAGAACGGAGCACGGTGCGACACGAGGCCAGGACGTGGTTCTGAGAGATCCAGTCTGGACTGCAGCGAATCAGCAACAGGTCCTGCACAGAAACAGGAAATACATCAGCTTAGTAACAGACTGATCATAATACAGCATTCATAACACATACTTACTCCATACATAACTCATACATAATGCATACATAACACATACATACTGCATACATAATCCATACATAACACATACATACTGCATACATGACACATAACTACTGCATACATACTGCATACATACTGCATACATACTGCACACACAACATATACATACTGCATACATAACACATACATACTGCATACATATCATATACATAACACATACTGATTACATACATAACACATACATAGTGCATACATACAGGTTACTTACTGCCTGAAAAGTATAAAACTGTTATTTTGCATCAAGTGTTACCTTTGACCTCCCAGAACACACGGTGACCCCCACATTCGGGATCCAGGTGGTACAGATGACCGAGCCCAGCCCTGTCACTACAGTCTGCAGGACTGAACCATCCTAAAAACGGGGGGAGGAAGGTGAAGGTCTTTACATGTCTGTGATGGAGTGTGTGTTATGCAGAGTGAAGGAGAGAAGAGAAAGGAGCTCACCCTCAGAGACCAGACATTAATCAGACCTCCGATTCCTCCTGAGATCAGAGCGAGTCCACTGGGACAGAAGGACAGCGTCTTTATCGCCGTGATGTGTCCACTCAGTCTGAACACACACTTGGCAGTACCTCGCTGTACACACACACACACACACACAGAAATTTTTTATTTATTATAAATTTTTTAAATATTTTATTTAAATCAGCGCAGATACCAAATTAAAGATGGTCATTATTATATAGAAACTTATAGTGACACCAAATGAGAGAAAACACACAAAGAAGCACATAAACAAACACAGACACACACACAAACACACACAATCACAAACACACACAAATGCACTTGCATACATGCACACACACACACACACACACACTAACCTATAAGCACATGATATGTGTGCACACACACAAACAAATGCACCTGCACACACACACACACACCCAAAGACACACCCACACACAAAAGTTTTTAATTTTTATTTGAATCAGCAGAGACGTCAAATTTAAGATCCCTCAACATATTGAAACAAATTGTCTCCAAATCTGATAACACACACACACACACACACACAGTGTGAACAGTGTGCTCAGGCCTGACTTCCATCCAAGGAAAAGAAATAAATAAATAAAAGAAATAAAAAAAGTGGTGAAAGTGAAGTTGATGCCTGAGGCACAGCTACAAAAAGTGGGAAAACGCTCTGACCTTGACCACACCGCTTCTGTCCTGACCGCTGGAGGCACTGAGGAACTGAGGCACTGACACGCTACTGCCCCCTTGTGGAATGGTCCAGACGTACAGGAGGCCATTTTGGCATCCGCTGAGAAGAGAAAAAAAAAGATTACTACACAAATATAATGATATTTCTATCATAGACACATGACACGGCCAATTTAACACAATATCACTCAAACACACTCACAACCACACACACACACACACACATCAATCACGTCAATCATATGCACTATATTAACATGGAGCGCATAATTTATTCTGACATGCTTTAGTTAGAAAGGCATAAACTACTCAATTTGCATTTGCATATTATTTGCATAAATTAAGTTCTGGACTTCTGATTGGTCAGAAGATAAACAGCACTAGCGTTGATGAATTTTCTGTAACGGCAGCTCTGACGGTTATTACATGTTTATAGAGACATGCTCAAAGTGGTTTTGCATGCATAGCTTGTGTAGTGGGGAGAGACAGAGAGAGAGAGAGAGAGGGAGACAGAGAGAGAGAGAGAAGGGGGAGAGAGAGAGAGAGAGAGAGAGAGAGAGACAGAGGGAGACAGAGAGAGAGAGAGGGAGAGAGAGAAAGAGATAGATAGAGAGGGGGGAGGGAGAGAGAGACAGACAGACAGACAGACAGACAGATAAAGAGGTACTGTGAGAGTGAAAGAGAGATAAATGCTCAAAGTGGTTTTGCATGAATAGCTTGTGTAGTGTGTGTGTGTGTGTGTTCGAGTGCCCACAGGACTCACGCGGCCATCATGAGGCGTGGGTTCATCCCGTGTCCCGGTAGAGGACACCACTCGGCAGCATTGACCGATCCCGTGTGGTAGAGCGAGTGCAGGACGAGCCACGCTGTGCCCGAACGTCCCCAGATCTTCACCACCTCCGAGCGTCCCACTGACAACAGCAGGTGACCCGTGGGGTCCCACCTCAAAGCATTCACACTCTCCTGCAGAAGTTCACATGATGAGGGGGAGTTAGAGAAATGGAAACAAAGTTGTGTGTGTGTGTGTGTGTTTGTGTGTGTGTGTGTGTTTGTGTGTGTGTGTGTGTGTTTGTGTGTGTGTGTGTTTGTGTGTACCTGGAAAGCTGTGAGCAGTATCGGTTGCTCCGTGTCGTAGCTCTGAGCCGCTCCCAGGAGAATTTTCCCGTCAGGATAACCAACAGCAAAAAGTCTATCAGCACTGAACCACGCCAAACACCGAGGAGCTGAGAGAGAGAGAGACAGAGAGAGAGATAGAGAGAGAGAGAAAGAGAGAGAAAGAGAGAGAGAGAGAGAGTAGCAAATAGATGAAAGGGGGCAGTAAGAGTGAAAGAGAGAGAGAAAGAAAGAGAAAAAAAGTGAAAGAATTAAACAGAGAGACAGTGATGGAGAGACCAAAGGAGGCAGAGAAAAAGGGAAGAAACAGAAGAAGAAAGAATAGAATAAAACACTTCATCTCATCTCCTGCATTTCTAGGAAAACAATCAGTGTCAGGATGGTGTGATGGAGCAGAGTCACTGTGAAAGACGAGACTCTTTTGTACTGTAGGTGATGATGAAGGTGTAAATAAACCATTCTCACCTTCACTCCGGTGGCAGTGAGGCAGTGGTGTGCTCTCCACCCGCACTCCATCTCCACCTGCCTCGGTCACCTCCATCCAGCAGAGGGAGCCATTGAGGTGACCCACGAGCAAGCTCTCTGTCCCCGCGCTGGTGAAGGTGGAGTTCTGAGCCCACGTCATTGCCGTTACCCACGAGACCTGAGTCTCCACGTGAACCTGGGAGCCTGGGACGGAAAGAGTCGTAACATGTTTATTGATGAATTCAGCACAACACACACAAACACACACACACACACACACGCGTCCTTACCACGGACAGCACAGATGTAGATGTGTTTGCTCTGGAAGGTGGCAAGCAGTGTTCCTCGTGCACTCCACATCACTGGAGAGAGCAGGTGTGTTCCTGCAGAGGCTTCAGGGCTAGGAGAGGTCTCGCTACACACACACACACACACACACACAACCAAAGAGAAATGCTGCAATAAATTTGCAGGTATATGCATGTATAATACAGTACAAAAACGTGTGTGTGTGTGTGTTTGTGCGTGTGTGTGTTTGTGAGTGTGTGTGAGTGTGTGTTACCTCCTGCAGGTGTGTGTGTGAAGCAGGTCAGTTGTATTATGAGAGATATCCCAGAGACACACTGTCCCATCCTGTGAGCTTGTAGCCAGTAGTCCTTGCTCTGAATTCCAGGTGCAGCTTGTTACCTACAAACATTAAAGGTAACTGTAAATGGATAAAAATTCAGAAAAAAAGTGTTTTTTTAGTAAATAATATAATGAAAATAATCAGCTTTATGGGAGGCGACAGTAACACCACCCAGTTGTTGATTATTTTCCCCTGCCGGCCTGACCCAGCATGAGGGTGTTATTGTGTATACAGAGGTAAAGATGGACATGGTCATTGTACCCTGTTGTGGTGCGCCTCCAGTTTGCTGAGTGGACACTGTCGCAGGTCTCCGGCCGTGTCGCTGTAGCTCTGAGGTCTGATGGAGCTCTCTCGCTCCGACGCCACCAGCGCCTGCACCAGCTGCTGAGCTGCCCACTGCCGATGTCCGCTGTTTAGACGGGCGGAGAGGACGCAGGCCGCCAGAGCGTTGGCCAGTTCCAGAGATCCGACACGTGCCGTGGCCTGAGAGTGACATGGGCCTGGGGTCAGGGGGCTACCTGATTCTGTGAAAGATGAAAACAACAGTAATGATACCAAGGTGAAACAGGTCAGATCAAATGCTGTAGCAGACAAAATACTACATAATTTATAAATATCATGATTTCACACCTGAGTATGTGTGTGTGTGTGTCCATGTGTGTGTGCGCGTGTGTGAGATCTTCACCTTTAGTCTCATTGGACTCTGCTTTCTCTGCGTTGTAGCGATATCGAACCCGTTTCTCGGTAAGCAGTGACACCAGGCTCTGTGTGACCAGGAAGTTGGGGAAAGCGAGCTCTCTGGAGTCACGCCCCACGCCCAGACGCCCTCTCTGCTGGGGGTCACAGATCGCCCCGAGATTCACACCCGTAGCAGCAGCCATCAGATCCTGATCACGCAAACAAGACAGATATGATGTACACCATGTGACTCAGGGCTAATCTACAAACTATTTCGTGTGTGTGTGTGTGTTTCA
Organism: Hemibagrus wyckioides; assembly: GCF_019097595.1. Taxonomy (NCBI): domain Eukaryota; kingdom Metazoa; phylum Chordata; class Actinopteri; order Siluriformes; family Bagridae; genus Hemibagrus; species Hemibagrus wyckioides. The sequence goes on from NC_080727.1 coordinate 2,020,352, forward strand.
CAGGATTTCAGCAGGTGAGATTAAACACCCTTTACCTGAGTACAGATGTCCACTAGCTCCCTGTACGCTGTGGGGCTATGAGACACCAAGCTGCCAATAGCAGAACTGAGAAAAGACAGGAAGGCGGAGCTCGAGCCGTCGTTCCCTGAGCCGCGCACCCTGTCCTGTTGGTCCACCTGGACACGCCCACCCGCGGCTAAACACATGAGGCGCACCAGGATCCGGATATCAGACAAACCCAGAGCCTCTAATCCACTGGACTGACTGCACACTGAAGTACTGAGAGACACACACATTAATTAAGCTTCCAGCAATATTTGAGCATCACACACACACACAGTATCAGTCTTACATGGATGCGGTTTGGGACAGGGCAGTAAGCACCATGCTGTATCCCAGCAGAACCTGTGCAGTTGAAGTGACGCGGCGTAGAGCCTCCAGTCTCTGCTGAGCCTCCATCAGAGACGAGGCCTGTTCCCCAAGAGAGAGTAACGCCACTGCAGGCTTCAGCTCTGTACTCGTCACACCTACACACACACACACACACACACACACACACACAGGAAAATTGCTATGGATGAATAAAAAAAAATCTTTAGTGTAACTATCATCTGTGTGTGTGTGTGTGTGTGTGTTACCTCGGCCCTGGGGGTGTGTGTGTGCGGAGCTGAGGGATCCGAGTGGATCAGGTTCGGTGAACGGGATTGGCTCGGGAATCAGCTTCTTCTCACTGAGTCCCAACGGCCTCAGCAGCACGCCGAAATCCTCCAGGCCTGTCAGACGCTCCGGGTCCGAGATATCCTGCTGCTCCCACTCATCTAAAACACACACACACACACACACACACACTATTGAACCCATAGCTGTTCATAGCTATTTTCGTTGGAAAATTACTACCATGTTTTAAAAGAAAAAAAAAAAAACTAAAAAAGACAAAAGTACACACACCATCAGACGTGCTGTCCAGACGGCCAATCAGATCAGACGCCATTCCCCTCGGTCTGGAAAAAAAAGAGAGAGAAATCCGTTCCTTCAGCACTTTTTCACGGTGAATTATTCAGATATAAATTTTAGATCATTTTTAGATGAATTTCAGATAGACACTGATGAGTTTCCTCTGCTGCTCGCTCACCCGTGGTGTTGACTGTCCATGGCTCTCAGGTTGGCACTGAGGTATTTCTCCCTGCAGCTGGAGCACAGGAGGTAGTACGGACTTCCCGAACCGCACTCTCCTCCGAACCAGCCGTCCACGTAAGCACCGTTACTGCGGTAACCACGGCGACCGGCACTCTGTCCACAGCCCGGGTGGTGCCTCTTCATGTGGGCGTTAAAGTGCAGCGTCAGAGTGTTACACAGCTCACACTCCACCATCTCCCGGGGCTCTGTGTGCTCCTCCACTCCCTGAGAGAGACAGAGAGAAAGATAGATAGATAGATAGATAGATAGATAGATAGATAGATAGATAGATAGATAGATAGATAGACAGAGAGTGGGGGGGAGGGGGGAGAAGAGAGAGAGAGAGAGAGAGAGAGAGAGAGAGAGAGATTATGTATATTGAATAAATGCGTAGATAAATGTAAAATGTTAAATGAAAATAATTCTGTTATTGTAAACTGATAAATGATGATGTTTCTAAACACTATTTTGTTGATAAAAACTAAATAAATATACAATATGCAGAATGAATAAGTGAAGGAGTGTGTGTGTGTGTGTGTGTGTCTTTGGACATTCTCTCAGCACCTCCACCATCCACAGCGTGTCCCTCTCTGAGGCGATAAAGTCAGGAGTGAGAAGTTCCTCATAGGGTTCCTCCTGGTACGGTTCATCCATGTAGCCCAGCTCCGCCTCCTCCTCCGCAGAGAAGGGGTGTGTTTCCGCTCGCTCTGGCCAATCGCACGCCGAGTCTGGAACAACGAACACTCCAGAACATTAGAAGTGCACCGTGTGTCAGTCATGTGAAGAAAAGTCTCAGCAGTATTTTATTCCTGATCCTGCACCTGATCTCCTGAAGGAAGCGCGCTGACCTGAGCGCTGTCTCCGTGCAGGAGCAGGCCGGTTCCGGGTCAGATGGACATCCAGGAAGTTCTCTCTCTCTACCAGATCCAGGCCGGCTAACACACTGCAGTGGACACACACACTTTCAGGGCATATATGCAACGTGTAGCTGAAATTATTTACAGCCCTCAGCAGTGTGTGTGTGTGTGTGTGTGTGTGTGTGTGTGTGTGTACCTCTCACTTGGTTCTCTATGCACCGTGGGGGATTCTGGACACTGTACAGTCTCAGGTCCGTCTGAGGACGGTGTGTGTGCGGCGTCGGACGCTGATACACTCTCCCCTACCTGCTGCTCCTCGGTAAGAGGATTCTCCAGCATCCAACTCGCCAGGAGCTCCACCGTCGCCGAGTCCACCTCACCTGTGACCCCTAGGGCAGAGGTCAAGGGGTCAGTTAGTACAGCATCTCTAAATCCTGAACTAAAAACTGATTTCTCCTGCATTCGTGTTAATCCAGAACCGGGCTGGATTTAACCCACGGGCCGCCATTATCCGAACCGGTAAAGAAGATACCTGAGGCTTCCATGGCTCTGTAGATGTGTCTGACCGAAAAGCCCATTTCTAGCAAACGGACAGGAACAAACATCTGTGGTGGATCTGAAAGAAGAAGGAGAAAATGTCTGACAGCTGATTTAATCCAAACTGATGTTAGTACCACGTTATCTTCATGCACAAACTCTAGTAGAAGTTAGTAACAAAACTCCAGAGTTGAAGAGAGCAGAAACTACGGCGCTGATTCTGATTGGCCGTCAGGTGATTCATTTCCCGTAACAGTAGCTCTGAAGGTAGTGAAGCTTGCAGATTTCAGGTTCTTTTCTCCTGCTGTCCGCTCAAGTCTTACCCACAGGGGTCCGGGTTTGACCGCACGGCTCTAAAAAGCTTGTCTGCTGTTCGGCAAATCCTGTGCAGGGGGCGGAGCCTACCAGGCTGATCGCCGGGGGCAACATGGGGCTGTGGACCAGGCCGGCCAGTGTGGGGAAGCGAGCCAGAACCATGCGCCTGCAATATGCGTGCACACACACACACACACACACACACACACACACATGCAAACAGAGAGAGAAGAGCTGCTAGTATGAGCCACACTGACACCTACAGCCATCAGCACAGATCCTGCATCACTCCTGTCTCTCTCCTGCTTCCTCCACTCTGGCATAATCTTTTTATCTATCACTTCACCATATTTTGTAACCATAAGTAGTCAGAAAAACTGCACACATGTTGCTCATATGAATGCACAAGGCATGGCTTATCAAAAACAACTTTAACTCTGGCTAATATTTTATTGAAAAAGCGAGCAGTATCCACTAAAAAAGGATCTGAAGTCATTTACTGCTGATTATTTAAAGAGCTGTAGAAATGTAAAAATCCTCTTCACAGAAAAAATTTACTCATGAACTCAAATCAATTCAAAGTCAAGTCAAATCAGAGTCAAGTCAAATCAGAGTCAAGTCAAATCAGAGTCAAGTGGATTCAGATGTGAGTCAATTCAGAGTCAAATGGAATTTTGAGATGAGTCAATTCAGAGTTGAGTGGTTTCAGAGACAAGTCAATTTAGAGTCGAGTGGAATTTTCAAATGAGTCGATTCAGTCGATGAAGCTTTTACTATAATAAAAAACAGATTAAAACCTGGAAAGAATGGTACATATTTTACATATTAATTATATTATTAATTATTTTATTTTTATCTAAATGAGCTTAATAATGCTGATTACATATTTAAAATAGAAATGCTGTGGAAATAGCTGTATTGATTGCGAGCGCAGCTTCGGCTTCATTCCTGCAGAGAGCGTGCAGATGTGTGCAGATGTCAGGGTTTAGATAAACATGCTGTTGGGGTTAAAGAGGTTAGTGTACACACAGGTATGTCCACACACACACACACACACACTCACCTGCTCTCTCATTCTCATCCTCAGGCACCAAAGTGTGAGTCTCATCTGTGCAGCTGTCTGATCTGGAGTAAACAGATCCAGCCACATCAGACAGCTGACTCTGTGTGTGTGTGTGTGTGTGTGTGTATAATTGGATAAAATAATCACTTTTTTTAAACTGAATGAGCGCAACATGATTAAAGAGTGATATAGTTATTGAGGAAGCGTGAGCCAGTCGGAGGTGTGTGTCTCTCCTCTACTCACTGCAGGATGCTGATGGGGAGGAAAGGGTTAAAGTTGTCCAAGCCGTCAGCCTGTAAAGCGGTGAGGAGAGAGGACGTCAGGTCATTGGTGGAGGATGATGTGGACTGTCCGAACACGGCGGTCACGTCGGAGGCGTTGCTGTGCAGAGACACAGAGCTGGAAGACTGAGACACCGGCTGTGACGCGCTGTGACCTGCAGAGTGAGAATAAACCAATAAATGGAGAAAGCTGAGCCAGCGGTCAATACATAATTTAATTATTGAATAAATAATTATATTAATAACACGTTTAAAACTTGTGTGAAACACATCTAGGGCTGAACAATATGACAATATGATCACAGCATGGTTTATAAAGGTATGACATGCATCACAATTAAAAGACAAAGATTCAAGGATTCATTCAATATCTATAAAAATAATTTTTTTTCCATGTAAAAAATAATTTTATAAACATAAAGTAATCTGATTCACTTCCTGCAATCCAGTGGATTCAGAGATGAGTCGATTCAGAGTCGAGAAGATTCAGAGTCAAATCAATTCAGAGTCAAATCAAAGCAGAGTCAAGTGAATTTTGAGATGAGTCAATTCAGAGACAAGTGGATTCAGAGTCGAGTTCATTCAGAGTCAAATCAAATCAGAATCAAGTGGATTTTAAGAGGAGCACAGATTCTGAAAGATGGGTCCTGTGCATCACGTACCTTTATTCTCCTTGTCTCCATCGTCCTGCAGTCTGCATAAAGCTCCTTTAAAGATCATAATCTGTGCTCTCTCCAGGTCAGACATGGTGACGTGCTGTTTTATAGGACACGGCCTGACCGCCCACTTCACCATGCTGCGCACCAGGAACTGCAGCACGGATCGCAGCTCTGCGCTCGATTGCTCGGGACTGCCGGCACCTCCGCTCATCTCTGCTTTGGGAACCAGGAGCAGGTCTGTGAACTTGGGGCAGTTCAGAATCACAGCCAGAGACTTCAGAGCTCCGAGGAGGAGGTACGAGACTCTGATGGCGCGGAGCTCCAGGGCGAACAGGTCTGCTTTCTGTTGTGCCGTGTAGAACACGCCTTCCTGCGCTTCCCCGGAAGGCTTAGGGGCTTTTGTGGATTCTTGGAACTCGTCTTTTTCCATGTCGTTTTCTTCTTCCAGCATGATGACACGTGTGATGTCCTCATCCAGCTTCTTCTCGAGTTCACTCCTGGTTCCGCTCTCCGATCCAAACTGCTTACGAGAATGTGCTCGTGCCCTGGATCTGGATTTAGGCTCCACCTCTTCGAGCACGCCCGTCAGCAGGATGAGATCAAAGATGGTGGAAGCCGTGAAGCTGCTGCAGTGTGAGATGTCCAGCTGAGGAACGTCACACGGCTCCAGGGACGAGAGTGGAGTGTCGCTGGGTGACCAAGAATTCAGGAAGCTTTGAGTTAGTGAGAGTACGGCGGAGAGAGAGAGAGAGAGAGAGAGAGAGAGAGAGAGAGAATAGCAGGGGATAAAAGGACAAAAAATGGGAGGGGTGGGGTACCAGCAGGGGATAAAATGAGTGAAGGGGGAATTAGGAAAAAGAAAGAAGGAAAGTAGATCAAAATAAAAAAAAAGGAAGAAAGGAAAGAAGGAAGATCAATATGAAAACAGAAAAAGGAGATCAAAGGAAAAAGAAGGGAAGAATCAGAGTAAAAGATGAAAGGAACCGAAGAAAAAGGTGAGGACAAAAAGGAGGGATAAAAAGGAAGGAAAAAAGATTAAAAAAATGAGGAGGGATGAAAGACATAAGAAGAAAGGAAAATGATGGAAAGACAAAAGAGGAGGGGGAAAGAAGGAGCATGGAAAGAAAAAGAGGAGAAAAAAGAAGAACAAAGGATAATGATTAGGAATAAAAAAGAGAAAGAAAACAACAGAAAAAGGAAAGGAATAAAGATGTAGAGGAACAGATCGCTTCTCATGGCAGCGAGTGAGACGGACGACAGGATAGAGTGATTGCGGTGTTTGTGTATCTGTGTATACTCGTACCTCACGCTCAGATCGGTCTCCTCCCACTGCAGCTTAGCGAGGCTGCTGCCCTCCTTCGCTACCCCTAACAGGGTGGCCCGCCGCCCGCTGGGTTTGTGTAGACACGCCCCTCCCGCCCTCAGGCCGCTGTCCACCCCTCCGATCAGAGCCAGGACGGGCCACACGTCCGAACACAGCACACCGAGCTGTCCGTCACACAGCAGGTCAGGGCTCCTCACCTTCCACTCCTGCTCCGTGTCCTCTCCGCCTTCAGTCTGCTCCTTACTGCCCCCTCCTGGCAAAACATTTCATGATTAATATTAGTGTTTGATGATTAATATCGTTTTTTGATAATTAATATCAGTGTCTGATGTGTACAGTTGTGTGACACACCTTGTGTGTGTTGTGTTCCCTCCCTCATTACGATGCTGATGAGCTCCAGGCATCGTGTCATGTACTGGTTGATGTGTGGAGTCCAGGCCTCGGTGTGATGTAGTCGCCTCAGGAGCTGAACCGTGGCCTCCAGGAGCACGGCCACACGCGGGCAGCACAGTGGGTCACCAGGTAGAACGTCACTGGGCACGCCGCGCATCTGCAGGTCACACAGCGCCACCTACAGACAGAGGAAAAAAGAATACACTGAAGCCACCTTGTAACAGGACAGTCCTGAAGCGCTCTTTTCCTCGCATACTACAGCTGTGGAGCTGGTGGTAGAGCACACACCTTCTCTCCTGGGTTACTGCTGTAGAAGAGCACACAGGGGTAAAGCTCTGTAGCGTCCACGCCCTCAAATGCCAGCTTGGGTTCCTGAGTGTCAGAGAGAGAAAGAAATCATCAATTACCACCTGCAATAAAATCTAACAAACAATCATTTGCCAAAGAAAAAGAAGCACCCCTTGGCTCCACCCCTTGGCTCACTTTATGCATAGAATTAAACTCAACTTTTTCACACTGCTGAAATCTGAAATGAATTCAAAAACAAAAAAAAGAAGATACCAACCCGATTGTTTTTGGCGAAGGAGATGGTCCGGGCCTCCATGTCCAGGATGCATGTGATGGTGTCTCCCTGGGTGAAAGAGGGCAGTGCGTGACCCAGCTCACCCCCGTGGTACAGGCTGCCGCTGTAGGCGCGGTACAGCCACATGTCCGTGGTGCTGCGGTGGTTGTAGTCGCGGATGGGCCAGCGAGCCACTCCGATACACGTTCCCTCGTTCCCTCGGTTCTCTTTCGTGATGAAGAACTGGATGGGAAGGATCCCAAAATGTTTTACTCCACTTATACCACAGGAATTTATTTCCTAACACCTTTAGTTCCTCACTGTTCTCGCTTACGTTGCAGCACGTCGCTGTGAATGAGCTGTTGCTATAGAAATGATTACGCCGAATATAGAAAGTGCTCTTATTTAGTCGTACCTTCCAGGTGAAGCAGCCGGAGGTGATGGCGGTGGTTGCGAGCCCGTAACCTTTGCCTCCGGAACCGTGGGAGAGGACGTTCCCGCTCTCTAGAGAACAGCAGAGCAGCTTGTGAGGGTCGAAGGAGAAATCTCCGATGGGAATGCACTCGTCCTCGACGCTACCCTCCTGAAAAACAACCAAAACATGGATTTCTCCTGTTATGTACTGGCCTGAGAGCCATATTCCCTGAAATAATTGAAATTCATTTTGAAAATAGCTTATCAGAAATGTCCTAAAACACCCTTGCACCTTCTTTAAGCTCTCAGGCACTTTGTCTGAATTCCTATTTTCCAGATTTCTCCTCGAGGCCAGAGGCTCCTCCCACATGTAGATGGATAAAAGACCAAACAGCTGATCGACTATCTAGAGGAAAAAGCACAAAACAGCGTTAGAAATCAAGAGATGTGTGGAAAAGACTGAGTGAAGGTAGTTTTTCCTCACCTGCTTCATCTGCAGTGAATCTGTGCAGGCTGGGAGTAAGGCTTCCAGGATGTGGAACGCCAGCAGTTTGGTACGGAGATTATGGAAGCGAGGATTACCTGGAAGACGTGTGGATTGAGATTATAAGCATTTGAGAAATTACAATGCAGGGAGATTGTTACTCTTATTATGTTTAAAAGTACAAAATAATGTTCCATCCCCAGTGCTGCTACCTGAGCTGCTGTGGCAGGAGATGATGATCATCAGAGGGTCGATCCACCTGGAGAACGAGGACACTCTTTTGGTCACCGATGGCGAGAGGACGCGTCTGAGGAAGACTAGAAAGTCCGCAAGCTGAGACTCCATGACTTTGTTACTGCACAATGCCTCTGAACCTATCACACATACACACACACACACACACATCATACAACTGCCTCACTAATGACAGCGGTGTGTCTTAGTTTATGATATGGTGTAGGGGTAAATTATGTCTAAGCCATTGAGGTTGGGGTAGATTAGATGTGAAGTGTAAAGTTAGGGGGAGAATATAGGGTATTAAAGTTAGGGAAAGAATAAAGGGGAAGGGTGTAGGGTATTAAAGTTAGGGGAGAATATAGGGGTAGGGTATTAAAGTTAGGGGGAGAATATAGGGGTAGGGTTTAAGGTATTAAAGTTAGGGGGAGAATATTGGGGGCGAGAAAAGGGGTAGGGTATTAAAGTTAAAGGAAAATATAGGGGTGGGGTGTAGGGTATTAAGATTGTGGTAAGATGCGTGGATAGCTTTAGAATATTAAAGTTAGGGGCAGGGTATCAGGGTAGGGTGTAAGGTATTATGATTAGTGGTAGGGCATATGGATACGATGTAATGGGGTTAATATTAGGGGTAAGATATATGGGTAGGGAGCAAGGGATTAAGTTTTGGGGTAGGATATGTATAGGCTGGTTAAAGTAAGGGGTACGGTGTAGGGTATTAAGATTAGTGGGAGAATATAGGGGTAGGGTGCAGGGTATTAAGATCAGGGGTAAGCAGTATGGGTAGAGTGAAGGGTTAGAGTACAGGGGTAGGATGTATGGGTAGCTTTACAATAATAAGGTTTGGGGTAGGATATTTATGAGCTGGTTAAAGTAAGGGGTAGGGTGTAGGGGTAGGGTGCAGGGGTAGGGTGCAGGGGTAGGTAATTAATCATGTTTAACTCACTCTCTTGCTTGTCTGCTACAATGGCAGGGTCGTGTTCTAATTCACACTGCACACTGCTCTCCAGCGCCTCCTGCTGGTGGTAGGTGTGTAAGAGCCCCTGCAGCTGATCACACATCACATCCATCAGAGCCTGAGACACGTCCAGCGGCAAGGAGCTCTCACATGAACTGGGGTTTTTTACACACACACACACACACAATATGCATTACCATTCTAAAAATAGATTTCTCAAACAGCTTTGAATCAATTTGTTTCAGTTTAATTAAATAAAGCATGTATTAACCTAATTAGATAGAAATCAGAAATCAGATCAGTCTCTTTACTGTGTGTGTGTGTGTGTGTGCGTGTGTGTGTGTGCATGCTACCTGGCTGCTATAACGAGACTCTGGAGCAGACGTGCTGAC
>NC_080727.1:2035000-2127500 GCF_019097595.1 Hemibagrus wyckioides
GGAGTACTCCTTCATCTTCCTCCAGAGGCTGCTGGCAGGTTCTCGTGAGGAGCCGAGTGCCAGGTCCAGCAACGTGGCGTTCTCTTCGGAGAGATGAAGGTCAGCCAGCCGGGCGTCTCTGCAGCCGAGCAGCACCGCCTCGGTCAGCCAGCTCATGGCAGAGTCTGCAGGAAAAAGAGACAGAAATAAATAATAACACTCAAACAGATCTGTTTCAACTTCCTGTTTTTACTTCTTCATTTTTCTAATAGCCAATGAAATCCTGAAATGTTTTCCTCAAAAAACATCATTTCTTTACGACTGAAGAAAGAAAGACATGAACATCTTGGATGACGAGGGGGCAAGGAAATTATTTGTAGATTTTTGTTCTGGAACTGAACTTCTCCTTTAATGAACAAAACATAAGCAGTGGACATGATGTTACCCAGCTGTTCGAAGTCCATCTCCAGGCCGTTCCTCAGAAGCGGGTTACTCAGCCAAAACTCAGCCATCTTCTCCTGAGCAGAGGGGGGCAGGCCCTGCAGCATCCCTCCCAGACATCGACCAATCACCAAAGCCACAGCTCTTTCCAGGTCTAGAAGCCACATCCAGTCATGCTGAGTTTCCGATTCAGGGGTGGGATCAGTCACCTCTGACACATCTGGAAGCAGAATAATAATAACAGACAGGACATAAATCTTGTAATGTAAAGGTGTTTAGATATTAATAAGTGATGTGATGTGAAAAGTGGGTGTTTACCGGGAGACGTGGTCACACCCTGCAGCTCCAGCTCCTCCTGCAGGTGTGTGTCGGGCAGGTGAACGTTCAGCTCGTTCAGTTGTTCAAGCAGAGACATCAGGTGAGGGAGGAGGGGTCTGACCACACCCAGGGGCAGCAGAAGCAAAGAATAGATCACCTGACACAGGAGACTGCCTCCTACAGAGCCATACAACACCGCTACACACACACACACACAATTTTTAGGCAATTTCAAACATGTACAATAAACCTACCACATAAAGAAATGTATGATGTGTGTGTGTGTGTGTGTGTGTGTGTAACATTGTCTGATTCAATTCCACACACGTCCATCCTTCTTACTGTGTAGTTTATTGATGACGTTCTTGTCCAGAGAGCTCTCCTCCAGCAGGATGGTGGATCTCCCGAACGTCTCAGCGGCGTAGGGTAACAGCAGACACAGGTGCTTATGTAGCAACGTCACGCTGCCATCATCCTACACACACACACACACACACGAACACATCCAAGTTGTGCTGTGAAATCCAACACACTCATCAAGTGCTAGCGAGATAATGAACACATGAGAAGGAGCACCTCGGTGCTGGTGTAGATGTAGCAGTGAGCCAGCAAGTGTTTATGCAACGCTGACAGCAGGTGGTGGAAGTGAGACGGAGCTTCGGTCTGTTTTTGAGCTGGACTGGACTGCTGCTTATCGCTGTTCTTCTCCAGCTCACCGAAGGCACGCTCCTACACATGACCACAACAATCAACACCCATTTTAGAACATGGACATTGGTACTGTCCAGCACGGTCACTATGAATCAGTTCCTGACTGACCGTATAGAAACCGATGCTTAGGAGAAGGGTCTTGAGCAGCACTTCAGCCAGGTGCAGGTGATCCTGGGCCTCTGTGCTGGAGGTAGCGGGGACCACAGGCCGCTCAGGTGAGGCAGGCTGGGGCAGGTTGGCACCAAGTTCCCCTGGAGAGCTGTAACCCAGCAGGGAAGCTACATGACTCTGCTCCTGGAGACTGTTCAGCACCATGTCCAACTGCAGACGCTGAGGATGAGAGCATGCTCCGTTTACATTACATTTGGACTCCTGGATTCACTAGAGGAACTTTCATAACTACGAGAAATAGAGACTTGAATCAGAATCATGACTCAGTATCACGAATCATAACTCATGATTCTGATTCAGGAACCTGATTTATTTCTCTTAAGACTGTATCTGAACCATGACTCTGATTCATGACTCTCATGATTCCTAATTTTCACATCTCTAATTCATAATTTTGTTTCAGACTCTGATTTGTAACTCTTGTGACTCTGATTCATGTCTCAAATGATTCATAATTTTGTTTGATTCAAAACTCTAATGGCTCACATGAATACATTCATAATTGAGAATTTTTGAGATCCAAATTTGAATTTCAAACTATTTTAAGTGGACAAAGCCACAGAAATACAGACATGCAGCTATAACGAGGCAGGCAGATGGATGGAAGAAGCGTGAAACAGAAAATGTCACAAATGTTCTCTAGAGAAGAGAAATTAAACAGCATCTATAAAATGGCTGAGAGATTTTATGTGCCATCTGGTATTAGCAGAAATCTGATACTTCAGTTATTTGGTTCATCGTGTGTTTTATTGTCTGCTCAATAAAACTGTGCAGTAGGAAGAGGAGTGTGCTGCTCAGGCTACAACTCTCGAGAGGTTTGGAAGTAGTGGCAAAAGTTTGTGCACCTGTCCTTTAGAGAGACTTTCCCAGCTCTCCGGGCCCTGAGGTAGCAGTGAGTGCAGCAGTTCGGTTCTCTCCCTGAGAGGAGGAAGCAAGAGGGACGCTCCGATCGACAGTGTGTTCATCACCGCCTACACACACACACACACACACACCAGAAATAAGTTAACAATGAATTCAAACCTGCCCCAAATTATCAACATGTAAGTTACTCAATGTACAGAAAGAAACACTCTGTTCAGAGTAACTCCGCTTCATCACACACTCTGGTGATGGTTCATTTCCTAACGCAGAAAAGAAGGAGTGTTTTATTTCTTACTTAGATTATACAGTAGATGCACCATTTAATATAATTACAAATAAGAAGTAAGGCGGGCGTAAACAGTCGGTGTAAATAACAAGTGTGCACCAGTCTTGTTTCTGATTGGTTCCTGAAACGATGTCCTTAAATACCACACTAATCTGGAGACAATGATATGTATTGCCAAAAGTATTGGGACACCCCTCCAAATCATTGAATTCAGGTGTTGTTTTTCAGGGGTTGGGCTCGGTCCCTTAGTTCCAGTGAAAGGAACTCTTAATGCTTCAGCTTCATACCAAGACATTTTGGACAATTTCATGCTCTTTGTGGGAACAGTTTGGGGATGACCCCTTCCTGTTCCAACATGACTGCACACCAGTGACCAAAGCAAGGTCCATAAAGACATGGATGAGTGAGTTTGGTGTGGAGGAACTTGACTGGCCTGCACAGAGTCCTGACCTCAACCCCATAGAACACCTTTGGGATGAATTAGAGTGGAGACTGTGAGCCAGACCTTCTCATCCAACATCAGTGTCTGACCTCACAAATGTGCTTCTAGAGGAATGGTCAAAAATTCCCATAAACACACTCCTAAACCTTGTGGAAAACCTTCCCAGAAGAGTTGAAGCTGTTATAGCTGCAAAGGGCGGGACAACTCCATATTACATTCATGTGCATGGAAAGGCAGACGTCCCAAAACTTTTGACAATATAGTGTATTTGTGAATCTGATTCAAGACTTTGATTAGAGAAATCTAAATATGGACAATTTTTCTAAAGGAACATGCTGTTTTTTAGACTGCAATCACAAGAGGCAGGGTGTGAAAATGTGTTTAAGTGTTTGTAATAGACAGAATCTGTTGGATAACCCAGTCAGAGTGTTTAGCTAGCAGTTTAGGTAGTTTAGCTAGCTGATAGTGAGTGGGGGACCTGCTGCAGGGAGTCGGGCACGTCGGAGTCGATGAGTCTGAAGAGCAGGTTGCGGATGGGTCTCCCCTGAGCTCCGAGCACTGTGGCCCCGGTTCCTCCGGCATGAGCCAGAGACAAGTGAATGGACAGAAGCTTCATACACAGCAGAACAAACTGATGATGCTCCCTGAAAAACAGAAAGAGGTTTGAAAGGAGAAACCTGGAGTGACCTTCCACAGTCTCATCTGTGTGTGTGTGTGTGTGTGTGTGTACCTCTTGGAGGTAAAGGGTGCAGGTGGTGTGTCCTCACTGATGTTCTCACAGTAGCGCTCCAAGAAGCTGCGCAGGTACGTGAACGTGCTCTCCTCTAAATCCACACAGAACGGCCTGTGCCACGCCACCAGCTGTCTGCACACACACACACCCATAAACACACATAGAGATACACACACACACACACAATAAAGAAGTGTCTTTCAAAAAGCCTAGACTGACTCCAGTACATCCATTACACTAATTTACTCAGGGCCAGAAAAGTGTGTGTGTGTGTGTGTACGTGACTTGGTGTTTATTAGTTCAGTTAGTGTCACACTTTGTTAAGTTCCTGTGACATGAGATTTCTCCCATAAAAGTCACCAAATCAATGGTCACACACACACTAACTTTTTAATCTGTTAGTAAAGTGTCAGCCATATAGAGCTGTTACTATAGCAACCATAATGAGAGCTGCTGTTATAGACGATCTAGGTGCAAATGAAATGACATTTTGTCCTGTGTGTACCTGTCCGTAGGGACGGCGGTCCACGCCAGGCTGTGGGACGTCCCTGCTGTGATCTGCTGGATGGACACACCCTCCAGACCGATCACCTTCTTAGGTTTGGTGATGGGTGTTGAGGTGTGACCCTGACCACACTGACCCATGGCGTTGTTTCCCCAGGCGTACACCTCGTTTTCTGAAAACAAAGTTTCTGTGTTTAACATAAAAAACCCACTAAATCTGTGTGTAACTAAAACTCTCTGACACACACACACACACACACCATGAGACAGAGCGAGACAGTGGCTGTCTCCGCACGAGATGTCTATGATCTTAGTGACGCTCAGCTCTTCGATGAAGCGGGGTCTAAGTGACGTTGTTTCAGACGAACCGCAGCCTAGACATGAGCCACAGCCCCAGGCAAACACCTGCAACACACACACACACACACACAATTCACAGCAAGTTTGTGGTGATTAGAGGGTGAAGTACTTAATATCCACAAGTGGGTGTAAAAGTGTGTGTGTGTGTGTGTGTGTACCTGTCCAGCAGAAGTCAGGGCCAGTGAACACTGACTTCCAGCACACACTTTCCTAATGATGTAGCCGTGTAAAGCTTCGATCACTTTGGGTCTGTACACACGGTTTGTGTCACCGTGTCCCAGTTTACCTGTAACACACACACACACAAAAAAAATAATAATAATAATAATAATATTATAAAAATATTGTAATATAATCGTAGAAATATTCAGTGAAAGAAACGATGGCTGCTGTTCATAACTGTGATTTTGTCACATACAGATTAACACTTATTTTTTCTCTGAGTGAGGGATGTGTGAAGTGGATGGTGTGTGTTGTGTAACTGACCGTTGTCTCCTCCTCCGAATGACCAGACGACACGTCCGTCCTGAGCCACAGCCACGGTGTGAGAGCTGCCACACGCCGCCTGGCCCACGCCACTGATGTCCTTCACCAGAGTCGGAACGTTCCGGCTGTGACTGTCACTGTGGCCTAGAGAGAGAGAGAGAGAGAGAGAGAGAGAGAGAGAGAGACAGAGACAGAGAGAAAGGGAGAAATAGAGAGATACAGAGAGGGAGAGAGAGTGTCAAAGACAGAGAAAAACGGATAAACAGAAAGAGAGAGAGAGAGAGAGAGAGAGAGAGAGAGAAAGGGAGAGATAGAGAGAGAGAGGTAGAAAGAAACAGAAAGAGAGAGATAGAGAGAAAAGGGGGAGATAGCAAGAAAGAGGTAGAGAGAAACAGAGAGGGGGGGGGCAGAAGGGGGGGGTATACCGAGGCGGCCGAAGTCTCCCTCTCCCCAGGTGTACAGCTCTCCGTCATTGGTCACTGCTGCACTGTGTCTGTAGCCAGCGGACACACACACCACCACCTAACAACAACAGATAAGAGTTCATGCTAATTAACCCTAATGGTAATGTTTATGTGCTGGGCATTATGACAGAGACAATGTCAACAACAGGACTTTTAAAAGGACGGTGTCCTGGCTGTGTGAGGGTGTCGTGTGCGTCAGACCCGGACCGCGCCTCCTCACCTTCCCCAGCAGGGGTCCCTGGATGATTTTTGGGTATTTTTGGGTGGCGCTGTTCCCGTGGCCCAGCTTTCCATAGTCTCCGTCTCCCCAGCTGAACACTTCTCCCTCCACCGTGACGGCCAGCGTGTGTCCGTCTGAGCCTTTGGACGAGGAAACCTTCCTCATGCAGCGTGGAGGGTCCAGCACCAGCTTCTTGGGGACCGACTGGTTGTTGGAGTCTCCAAGGCCGAGACGGCCGTAGCTGCCTTTTCCGCAAGCCCTGACGGAGCCATCCGACGACACAGAGAACGTGCAGTACTGCCCCGCCTCTATCTGCACACACACACACGCACCATCAATATCAATATATCTATATCAATCAACATCAATATATATATATATATACATACACACACACACTATATTGTAAAAAGTATTGGGACACCCCTCCAAATCATTGAATTCAGGTGTTGTTTTTCAGGGGTTAGGCTCCGCCCCTTAGTTCCAGTGAAAGGAACTCTTAATGCTTCAGCTTCATACCAAGACATTTTGGACAATTTCATGCTCTTTGTGGGAACAGTTTGGGGATGACCCCTTCCTGTTCCAACATGACTGTACACCAGTGACCAAAGCAAGGTCCATAAAGACATGGATGAGTGAGTTTGGTGTGGAGGAACTTGACTGTCCTGCACAGAGTCCTGACCTCAACCCCACAGAGCACCTTTGGGATGAATTAGAGTGGAGACTGTGAGCCAGACCAAAACTGGGACGTCCACCTTTACATGCACATGAATGTAATATGGAGTTGTCCCGCCCTTTGCAGCTATAACAGCTTCAACTCTTCTGGGAAGGCTTTCCACAAGGTTTTTAAGAGTGTGTTTATGGGAATTTTTGACCATTCCTCTAGAAGAGCATTTGTGAGGTCAGGCACTGATGTTGTGATGATGAGAAGGTCTGGCTCACAGTCTCCACTCTAATTCATCCCAAAGGTGTTCTATGGGGTTGAGGTCAGGACTCTGCACTGGGGCTCGAACCCTGACCAACAACCCAGAGCCTTAACCACTTGAACTACCACTGCTTCTTATAGCTTGTGTATTATTATGCTAATATAATATCAGCTGGCTGGACCTGAGTGTACAGAGGAGAAACAACTTAGATCTTAAATCTAAAATCCGTGTGTTATTTGAGACTGTACCACTTGTGCGTCGCTGAAGCCCTGTGCGAGTTTGGGCTGGAGGATTTTCTCCAGCGTTCCCTCGGCCAGCTGGTGACTGCTGTTACTGCCCCAGACGAACACCTTCACCAGGGCGTCGGCCTCGGAGCCGGGGCACGACGTCCCCACGCTGCACGAGCTCAGACAGCTAGAAGCTAGCGTGCAGATCTGAAACACACACACACACACATTAGATTTTTTTTTTTTTTAATTAATGCATCTAAATGAGGAAGAACAAATCCAAACGTGTGTACTGAGATAAAACAGTGGAATTATTTATCAAATTCCGTAAATAAAAACATTGCAGTTTTTCCTGCAGTAACAGTAAAGCAACGTTATTATTTATGCATTAATGTAAATATAAAATAGTATTATCAATAATATATAATATAGTATTATATAATATAAAATAAGTTACTCATATAACAAAGCTGTACGTAGTTTAGATATTTCTAAACAGATAAAATTTGTCGAATTTTAAATGACATTATTCTGAGTTGTTTATGATAGAAAAAGAACAATAATTTCCATAAACCAGCATTACATCATGAAATTGTTTAATCCTCTAAGTAGATATAAATTTCATGATATAATGTTGATATTGTGATGAATTATGTCATAATACACATTTCTTTGATATCCTAAAAAAATAATAATAAAAAATATTATAAAGTAAATATAAAATCTGCTATAAAGAGTTAATATATTACAGATTTTTTCCGTTTTTCTTTTCTCCTTTTTCTTTGTTTCAATATTTAATTCTTATTTTTTTGTAAATTTCTTTCTTTTTTTTTATTATACAATTCTACATTTTTTGTAAAGTTATTTCTTTTTTCATTTTTTAATTCTTAATCTTTGCAAAGTTTTTTTTTATTATTTAATTCTTAATACTTTGTAAACCTTTTGCTTTTTTGTCATTATTTAATAATAATTTTTTTATAAAGTTTTTTCTTTTTTATTATTTAATTCTTAAATATTTGTAAAGTTTTTTTTCATTATTTAATTCTTATTTTTGCAAACTTTTTCTTTTTATTATTTAAATCTTACTTTTTTGTAAAGTTTTTCTTTTTTGTCATTATTTAATTATAATTTTTTTTTGTTTGTTTACAGTCATGTATTGTAGAAATGTATTAAAGTCTCGTAACAGGATATTTTTTGTCTTTTTTTTCTTGTCGCTCAACCGTATTGTGAATGATATAAAATAAACTGTATTAGAACATCAAAGTCTTCTACACCGAGTGCCAGCATAAGGAAACAGCAGGAGGCTTTAATCAATGCCAAGAAAACACACACACACACACACACACACCACACACACCTCCTCGAGGAGACACAGTGCTACATGGGAGAGACTGCAGAGTCCATCTGCATCCTTCTTAAGCACCTGAGTGTTGATGAGGTCACCACGGAAACCCTGCAAACATAAACAAACAAACACAGTGTGATTTTACTACGTAAACAACAGAAGATTCTATGAATATGCATGAATATACAGATTAGACATAAGAATTAGTTTGTAATAAAGTGTTTAATCCCGCTGAGCTGTTCTCACTTCTGATTGGTCAGAAGATGTTCTATAACAGCAGGTCTGACAGCATGAATATTTCAATACGTTATCATTGCCATAGCAACGGCTCGTTTGAAGGGATTAAAAACTGTAATGATAATCGCCGATTTGGTGAAGTTTTCCGTAAAGAGACGTGGGTTATGTAACAAAATAAAGGAAGGAGTCTCCAGTGTCAGAGGGAGCTGTAACGTCACATCTTCAGGAATCCAGACTCGCCAACGAGGCGCTGACCGAGACCCTTAATGAAGAAGTGCAGCAACAGCATCATGTAGAGCATCGATCAGGAGATGGAGTGTAAGAATGGACAGAGACTCGAGCTCTTGTTACCTCGCTGTGGTTTCCTGCACAGATGCATGTGGTGAGAAAGAAGGATGCAATCATACGCCATTAGCCGCTAACCTCCACAACCGCCAGGCCATTATTCCTAGATTACACTATATTTCCAAAAGTATTGGGACACCCCTCCAAATCATTGAGTTCAGGTGTTGTTTTTCAGGGGTTAGGCTCCGCCCCCTTAGTTCCAGTGAAAGGAACTCTTAATGCTTCAGCTTCATACCAAGACATTTTGGACAATTTCATGCTCCCAACTTTGTGGGAACAGTTTGGGGATGACCCCTTCCTGTTCCAACATGACTGTACACCAGTGACCAAAGCAAGGTCCATAAAGACATGGATGAGTGAGTTTGGTGTGGAGGAACTTGACTGGCCTGCATATAGTGCTGCACATAGAGTTCTGACCTCAACCCCACAGAACACCTTTGGGATGAATTAGAGTGGAGACTGTGAGCCAGACCTTCTCGTCCAACATCAGTGCCTGACCTCACAAATGTGCTTCTAGAGGAATGGTCAAAAATTCCCATAAACACACTCCTAAACCTTGTGGAAAGCCTTCCCAGAAGAGTTGAAGCTGTTATAGCTGTAAAGGGAGGGACAACTCCATATTACATTCATGTGCATGGAAAGGCAGATGTCCCAAAACTTTTGGCATTATAGTGTATGTTAAAAATCCGGATTTTTTTTCCTAATACCTCTCTAATATTGCTATCAGGTACGACTGAATCTAACAATTAAAAAAAAAAAAAAAAAAAACAATCACACCCTGACTGAAAGCTGCTAATTTCCTACAGAATATTTAAAATAAAAGAAAAAATTTAATGGAAAAAAATGTAATTATTAAAAAAATGTAAATTAAAAAGTTAAAAATAAAATAAAATAAATAAATAAATAAAATATTTGAATTGTTTTTTTAAATTTAAATTAAATAATGTAAATGTAAATTTTATCATTTTCTGTTTTTACAACCTAAATATCTGATATTTTGTCATCTCTCCACTCCTACTAGAGCCCGGTTTCATCATTGACCTCTGCAACAGTGGACAGGATGTTCTGCCAGAAAAAAGTTTTAAGAACTACGAAGAAATAAACACTGATTTATTTAAGTGGTAAATGATTAATGACTTCGCTGTAAATGCTTTACGGGATTTAATGCGGCGTTGTTGTCTCGCGACTCGTAAAGCTACGAGACGTTGTTTCACTCAGCCGAGGATGAGAGAGGAACTCGAGGGCCGTGCTGTGGGACGAGTGTTTGCAGTCGATTAAGGCGTGAGTAAATCTGTGTGGAGGAACAGATAGCTCCAGCCAGAAGCTTTCAGAACTGGGATAAGAGCCAAGAACACAAAGAAGGGGAAAAAACGGATTTGAAACGCTCAGAGAAGAAAAGAGAGGAGTGAGAGAGTTTTCACCAGTGAGAGGAGGGCGTGTAATCCTGCTCACTAACCGCACTAATGCAGCAGGACGAGAACAAAGTGTTCAGCTGAAGAGGAACTGAATGGAATGTGCATGTGTGTGTGTGTGAGTGTGTGTGTGTGTGTGAGTGTGAGTGTGTGTGTGTGTGAGTGTGAGTGTGTGTGTGTGTGTGTGTGTGTGTCTCATCCATTATAGCACATGGCGTCCATTAGCTACACATCTGTGATCTGATCTGCATCAGTGTCTGATGCTCACAAACACAACTCTAGAACAGTTCACATGTGCTGATGAGTAACGTTAGAACCCCGGGTTCTCGAAGGTTCCTTGAAGCAGAGTCAGGGGTTTTTTTTTGGTTTGGTTATAATGGTGGAAATCACAAACGTTACCATGGTTATTACTATCACTACAGAGCAAACACAAACCAGGTGAGATTCCTTAGCAACCACCTAGATACTCCCTAGCAACCACCTGGGATGTTAAACAAACCTCCAAACAACTATACAACCACCTGTGACCCCACAGCAGCCACCTAACAACACCCTAAACAACACCTGGAATACCATAGCAACCCCTGGAAGTACTACAGCCTACCATTCTCCAACACTACTCTACATTATTCTGTTCATGCAAATCTGAAAAATAGCATAATTAAGTAATTAAGAAAACTAAAACCCTGCGATCCGGATCCGCCCCTCGCCCCTTTATTAAAGGTAAAGTTAGTGTTCCTAGCTTCAAATGTGTAATCTGCCAATTTTAAAAGTCTTTGGAAATCTATAATAATGACATATTTGACAAAAATAAATAAATTTGCGTTAACTATGTGAGTGGTAACATTTCTATTCAATAGATTCAGTATGTAGGTTACATTTTTCTGACCCTGAAATAAGCTCCGCCTCCAGCACGAACACAGCTGCTAGGTCTTGATGAATTTCCTTAAAAGGCAATGCATGTGTCGTAAATGTACTATAAAGAGAGTTGGGTACTGAGGTGATGGCACACACTTCAGACGGAAGACAATTACATTTCAAACTGCCCCTTTAATTATATACGATGTGATCAGGATTAGGGAAGGTGGTATGAGGAGAAAAAAAAGCAAGCACGTACCGAGCACTGTCTCATCTGCTGCAGGATCTGGATGATGAGTTCGTAGCTGACAGCCAAGAGCTCTGAAGATGAAAACGAGGATGAAGATGAAGATGAAGCTGCTAGTGCCACCTCCACCCACTCCAACAGGAAGCGCAGGGCTCCTCGCTGCACGGCGATGCTCAGCAGGAGCTCGAGTGCCAGGCGCCGGCCGGCCGGATCCGCCCCTCGCCCGCTCGCCGCCGTCTTCTTCAGAAAGTTGCCCACCTGCGCCATGCACTCCAGTCCCACCGGCGCCATCTTGTTCTCGTTAGCTAGCGAGAGCGGCGGCAGGGCCGAGAGCACCGACCGCGCCGTGCTGAGGACGTCGTTGCACAGGGTGACGTCCTCCAGGTTCCCGCGCTGCCAGTTCTGCCTCAGCAGAGCGAACAGGAGGCTCAGCCCCGTACGCACGCCCATTTCGATCAGCACGTCCGTCCCAGATGTCGTCCTTCCCCTGACGCCCGATTGATTCGGATCGGAAACCGGCTCCAGAGCGCCCCCGTCCGGCCCCGTGGAGCCCGGCTGAGGCGGAGGAGGATTGCGGAAGCGGTCGTGGTACTTGGTGTGAAGGGCGTAGTAGATCCTCTGCAGTGCCACCAGACGCTGATGCAAAGAGATGGAGAAAGGCCAGTGGGCGAGGACGCGATGCCCGAGGCAGCGCTGGCTACGCAGGAGCGCCCGCAGGTACTCGTCACGTTCCTCACTGGCGCTGGAGTCGTGCTGGAAGTCGGGAAGGCGTGGACCGAGCAAGTCCTGCACCGGCAGCGCCAGAGCCATCGCCTCCTTGTGGTGGAGCAGCTTGGCGTAGAGAGACGAGGCGCCATTTCGAGTGGCCGTCTGCGTGCTGTCCTCCGCCGCCCAGGAGCTGTTCAGGTGCTCCTGCCACTTCAGCATGACGTGGGTCTGACAAGGCACCATGGCTGAGCATTATCCTCTCACACACCCAGGGGGCACACAGCTGACGGACAAAAATCATTCACATATCAGCTCAGAGCAAACACTGATGCAGCTGACCGACACACTGACCAGGATTCACGGCATTCATTAGAACTAATCATCAGCTTTCAATGATCACTTTAAATAGAACAGCAAACCATCACGTTTAACTGGATTAAAGTGATTATTACATGTGGAGATTTATCTCAAGATTCTATCGTACCTTTTAAACCTAATTAGTGCTTTTAAAAATTCAGCTTTTAAAAGAAATCAGTACATTTAAAATACATCTTTAAAAAATGATCAGTACTTTCCAAAAATAAAATAACAGGAGCTTTTCAAAGTAAAAGTGAAACAAAAATGTTTTAAAAGCTTTTAATATAAATTTAATTTAATTTATTTTTTTATTTTTATAAGACAATTTCACTTAATAAAAATAACAAAAAATAGCACAAAATATTTTTATTTTTATTCTAATTCTCATTTAATCACACTATTATTAGCAACTTAATTAGTAATTAAATAACAATTATAATCATAATTAGAATTGAAAACATATCATGCCATTTTCACTTCCTGACCTTGACCTTTGACCTGAGAAAGGTACTGCATTATAACTAGTGTTGTTGTTGTTGTTTGCTCTTTAAAGTTATCCGTCTCTCCATGTGGATGCTCATCATCTCAGGATGACTTCCTGCCATGCCCTGGTTCACAGCCAAGAGGAACATTACCCAGAAGTCCTAGCTGCTGTCTGGCTCTGTGGACTGCACCCAGGAATTTATTACACCACCGCTGCTATACGGTTTCTCCGAGTATAAAAATATAACAGGGAGCATCTCAGAGCTTTGGCTGTGGGACGAGTCTGGACCGGTTCAGCTTCACGCTGATCAGCGGTGTTTATATACCAGACACACCAAAATGTAAGAGAAGCACACAGGACGTTACGGCCATGACACTTTAACCTCATTATAAGTCCAAATTTAGATTTAAAGAGCACGTGCAGGACTCTTATTGTCCACACCGCCGTTACTCAGCTGATCATTTCAGACCGGCGAGGGTTAAAATAAGAAGCAGAGCTCAATTATGGAGGATCATTTCACAATAAGCCTTTCCACAGGCTTCATGCTCTTTCTTGTTTCTGTAGTAACGGCTAATAACAAAGAAACATGTGGAACTGTTAGATTTAAATAGTAAAAAATTAGGAAACATTTTTAATAAGGTTTATTGAAGGAGTCTCCAGTGTCAACGCTGTGGATCAGATGGAGGATGTTTACGCTGAGGGAAGGACTATTTATAGCTGCTATAATGTAAGCGAGAACAGGAAGTAACTTGTTTTTCTATGACACTGTAGCTATAAACGGATAAAACAAATGATTAAAATTGTAGAAAATGCTGAAAAAGTGTAGTATAAGAGGAATAAAACACTGTGTATTTCATGAAAATAATCATCTTCGAGATGATGAGTGACAGAAACTCGGCTTCACCGCAGCAGCCTGTTGTTGATTATTTTCCTGGAACAGCACACCCCTGATATGATGTATTCCTTACTTAATGTTAAATTTAATGAGGAAACTTCCAGATATTCTGGAATAAAGAAGCTTGGAGGTGTTTTGTTAATAAAAAGACAGATGTGTCTGAGGCGATGTCTAAGATATCGGTATCGTGTAGACGTAAACGTAGTGACTTCCTCCAGTGTGTCACAGCGTGACGAGCTGAATATCCGACAATACCGGCTTTAACAGCTGCCGTCTTTAACAACAGAGCGGTGCAGAGTGGTGGCTCCCGTGTGGACTCTGGCCTTGACTTTGTGGGACGCCGATCATATTTCACAGGATGTCAGGATCTCAGTGACGTGCCAAGCCCTCACACACACCACCCACACATTTACTGTTGGGACTTTCAGGGGTGGAGAAGGGCAAGGGTAGAAAATCTGCAATGTTGCAATGAATATGTATCTATACTAATTCTGGTAACGAGGCTCGGGTTTATTTGTTTATGTCTGATTGCAATATTAAGGGATCCAAGCACTAAAGGTACCTGTGCTGGGTATTTATTAGCGGTAACTGATTCATCGTTGGTTGAAACACGGTACCAGACATCTGATTGTACTAAGTGCTTCAAGTCTGATAGCTTGGATGGCTTCCAGTCCAGTGATTTAGGACAGTTCGATTCTAATGACTCGAATTTTAAGCCCTATGGTTCACATTGCTTGCTTGTCTGATACTACAGGTTCCTTCTGTCTGCTTTAAGTCTGATAAATTCAGGTCTGAAAGTTCAGCTTGGTTCAGGTCTGATGGAATAAATAGTTTTAGTTACGATGATTAGAATCGTTCCAAGTCTGATTGTTCCGGTTGGTTCAGTCTGAGGAATCTGATTACTTTATGTCTGATGGTTCAGATGGTTTCAGCCACATGGATCAAAATTGTTGCACTGTTCCTCTTTAAAATCGAATCCAATCATCATTAACCTTGAAGTCGGTGAAAGTGAGTCCGGACCTCATGGACGTTATCAGAATGTTTTTGATGTTCCTAACCCACGCTCCCGTAACCAGACATCATGTGGGCTCGTGGCTTAGCAATGCTTTGTTGCACCGACACAAAACCTGATGGCCGGGTTGAAGACCACACCCTAAACGTCCTCGATCGTCCACCAGGTGGCAGTATAATTTAAATCTAAAATCTCAAGTGCTCATGGAAATATTACAAAAAGTGCTTGGACCCTCTTCATCGCTTGTTGCAGCAATATTTCAGCTTTATTTGAACATTAACCCCTGGACCAGACCTCTGTCCTTTACTTCACCATGTTCTTGATTGATTAATCCTAATCCTATCAAAGATGACCGTAGAAAAAGTTCTAAAAAAAATCAATGACGTTTAGAGAACCATCCAGACCAGGAGCAGGTTTTAAAAAGGGGAATAAAAAAAAGAAACTCGATGCACGGAAGCAGAGACTTAATATAGACGCCACTTATTTTTAATTCCACTTTAGTCACAGATGCTGTACTTAGCTTTAGACCAAAAAAAGATGTCAGATATCAGTAACTGATGACACGCAGTAAAGCTATAAAACAGGCAAAACAAATATAATTTATGACCTTAAACAGTCAAATATCTGATCTTGAATCGGATTCGAATCAGATTTCTTCATATTTTGTAAAAAAAAAAAAAAAAACAGCATGAACGAACACGTTAAAGTGATCAATATATCACAATAATGATTTATTAGATATCGTGGATCTTGTCTTCTGGGTTTTTTTTTTTGTCATTTTTTCCTCATTTCGGCGTATTTTATTTTTCAATATTAGAAATTCTATAAATCATAAACGTCAGATATTTTGCTCCTTTTTTCTTCTACAATTTATGCTAGGGTTAGTGCTAATAGTGTGTGCTTTTTCAGGAAAATAATCAACTATAAGACGTAGTGATGAAGCGGAGGGACCGTAAACATCATCAGGAGATGTTTTATTCCTCTTATGCCTCAGTAACCGTTGTAATTGGTGTTTTTTCTCCCCGCCTAGTTTTATTATCAAGCTTTATCCGTTCTTCTCGGTTAGATCTTGCAGTCTGGGTTTTACTCTTTAACATCGGTGGAACACTGAACCCTGAAATCACGAACCGCACCTTTAAAAAAAAATCTAGACAGTCCATTTTTTGCATCTGATTTTTTTTTTCTTTTTCTTTGCCATGACAGGTCAGGATATGCAACAGTTAAAAGCTGTGTCTCAGATATTTAGCAGGTTTTATAGAAATTATTGTACATGAATATTTTATTATATGAAACCCACTGACTGAAACACACACAGAGGATTAAACACCATAAAACTGTCAAACAAGTGGCGCGCGCACACACACACACACACACACACACACACATACACTGTGGTTGACTTTATCACTGAAATGAATTGATTAAATCTTAACCTGAAATAAAGATGTTAATAAAGCTGAAAGAGGAATGATGCATGAGAGAGAACGAGGCGTTAATGACACTGACAGATCTTCAGCTTATAGCGCTAACTCAGGGGTTAAAACGCCTGAAAAACAAAGTGACAGCTCAGAAGACAGCATTATTGATTTAATCCAGACACTAAATCCGTCCTAAATCTGTCCTAAAAGACTTAAAAAACAAGCGAAGGTGTAAGAACGGACCACAGATCCTACCTCCTCTGTTCCCGGTGTCATTCACACCCAGCCACTCTCTCCTGTACGTTAGCTTTACGCAGCTATTCCTTTATCAATATTTATTACTATTATCATTATTATTCCTGTAAACAACGCCCGTCAGGCAACTACAGCCTTTTATACGGCATTTTACAACCGTAAATATTTTAGGGAAGAGTCAATTCTGTTTGAATTTTAGTTTTGAAATCGTCCCGGTGGAAGAGAATATGGCTTAAGTGCTAGTAGCTTAGCCAGGCTAGTCCGCTAACCTCCGATTCACGCTAGCGGACCTGCGCTACACTGGGGCTGTTAAAGCGCCGCCATGGATACGGAGCATGCGCAGTTTACGTAGCGCGCTGCGCACTTTGCGTTAGACGCGCCGGTGCGCTATTTTTGGGATTCACTATAATGTGTACACAACAACAACGTTAATAATAATAATAATAATAATAATAATAATAATAATAATAATAACTGTATATATTTTAGGCTTATATAAAATATTGTTTTGTTTACACAGGGTTGTTGTGTTTGTTTTCTTTTTGTTTATTTATTTTTAACGTCTTCTAGGATTATTAATTGTTTGTGGACTCTGTACTATATCTACATTATTATATTACTTTTTTATATTACACTATATGGCATTTTTTAAATAAATGAAATGTATTAATTTTTAATAAAATGTCAGTACTTAATTATAAATATAAAATATATAGTATAGATATATACTAGACAGAGAGAGAGAGAGATAATACTATATTATATAATATATTTAATATTATATTTAATTCATTTTAAATGTAATAAATAAAATGGGTTTTTTATATTAATATACAGTTTTTATTATGTTATAACATGGTTATATATACTACATTATGTATTATAATACATTATCAGATAATACAAAACAAACAAACAAACAAGAATCAGATCACACGGGTCAGCCTTCTCTCCCCACGTCCATCAGTGATCCTTGACCGCCCATGACCCTGTCTCCAGTTTACCACTGTTCCTTCCTTGGACCACTTTTGATAGATACTGACCACTGCAGACCGGGAACACCCCACAAGAGCTGCAGTTTTGGAGATGCTCTGATCCAGTGGTCTAGCCATCACAATTTGGCCCTTCATCAAACTCAAAGCTCAAATCCTTACACTTGTCCATTTTTCCTGCTTCTAACATCAACTTTGAGGACAAAATGTTGACTTGCTGCCTGATATATCCCACCCACTAACAGGTGCCATGATGAGGAGATACTCTAGTCTAATTCACTTCACCGGTCACTGCTCAGGATGTTATGGCTGACCAGTGTAGTGTAGAATAGTGTATTATAGTGTAGTATATACGCTACAATATATCATAGAGTAGTATACTGTAGTGCTGTATAACATTCATTATTGTATTGTATTGTAAGTTTACCGAATTTAAAGAATTTATAATAAGAAGAATTATTATTATTAGCAGTAGAAGTAGTAATAGTAGTAGTAGAAAAAGTAGTCATACACTGTCAGAAAAAAGGGTACCGGTAAGGTACAGTTTTGTTCCTAGGGGAACAAAAAATATAATGGCACCTTTAAAGGTACACAATAAGTCCTTGGGGTACAATTATTTTCCCTGAACGAGTTGTAAAGCCTCTGACTAGAAGTACAAAATTGTACCCTTCAGGGTGTCACCCCAGCGACGGCCACGTGTACCTTAAAGGTATAGTTTTGTACCTTTCTTTCTGAGAGTGGTGTAGTAGTGGTAAAATGAAATTCATGCAGGTTCAGATGATCCCACAGCGCCATCTTGTGGCTCAGTCTGCTGCAGCAGCAGTGAAGCTGAGCACAGAAAGCTGAGTCAAGGAAGAAGTTTCCAGAAGACAGATTCAGTTCTCCTGAGCTGTAGAAATCTCTGCCCTGATCCTGGATCCTGTGTTCTTCATCTCTAATCCTCCTCATCCTCCTCCCCATACAAGACTTTATAAGTGAACAAACAGCTGAATAACTTCATACAGCAGAGAGTGTTTATTCATTTACCTGCACAAACACACAAACAAACAAACAAACAAAGAAATCCAGTTTTATCCGGTACAGATGAGGCACAGTTTGCGTAATCAGTAAACAAGGATAGACGGAATTCTCGGAATGAAAAGACTGGCTTGTTTATTATTAAATTATTCAGTTTATTTTAAGTTGCAAAAAACCCAAACAAACACGTAAATACGCATAAATGATGTACTTATGTGAGTACTAAAGTGATGGTGATGATGATGGTTAGTAGTGTTGTTGTTGTTGTTGTTGTACTAATGACCATCATTCATCTTTTTCCCCCGTCATTCTCTGACCAGGACAATCAGCATATCCAAAGAAGGAAAAAAACTTCACAGGAGGATCACATCTGGAATCCGGAACCGGAAGAAGTGGGGTCTATAGTGTGTGTGTGTGTGTGTGTGTAAAGAGGGGGAGGGTGCTTCGGGGGCTTTGACGTGCAAACAAACATCCTATGCTAAAGAAGTGACATCACTTTTTACACCAGCTTCAATTCCTGGATCCTGGACATCACTTCCGGATTTTGACGTGTTTGTGTGTGTGTGTGTGTGTGTGTGTTAGAGAGAGAGAGAGAGAGAGAGAGAGAGAGAGAGAGAGAGAGAATGGATGCAATGGATGCGAGGTTTGCCATGGTTGCCAGATTGAGTTTAAAAAATCGTTTGTTTTGATTGCGCAAGTAAGGGAAGATTAATTATAAAGCTATTTTTTTTAAAATATTTTTTAATTGAAAATAAACAACGAAGAAAGAAACAAACGTCCATGTTAGATAGCTAATAAAAGTATATATATTTTTATTTTACTTTAATCTAAAGTATAATTTTCCTATAAAATGTTATGTTTGTTGTTGATTAATTTAATAATAAATGATAAATATTTCAGACACGAAACAACAGTTGCTTTAAAAACACTCAATCTGGCAACCCTGCTGGTGGAAGAGATGAATAAAATCCCACCCACTCGAGCATCCTCAGCATCACCGACACCGGATTGAGGAAACTGACGCGCCGGTTTTAAAGCGCGCCAGCGTGCTCCGCTCGAGCCTTATTCCCGCTTCCAACCTCGTGCAGCCATGAAGCAGCAGCAGCAGCATCTTCATCATCTTCCTCACCATCCCCTCCATCTTCTTCTTCCCCCTCCTCATCATCTGTTGCTCCTGGCCGTGCTGGTCGTGCTGGAGCCGCGGGAGCTGGCGGCGTGGGGCGCGAGCGTGAAGTACGCAGTGAACTGCCCGGAGCGGTGCGACCCCGCGCGCTGCGGCGTGACCCGCTGCGCGCGCACCGTGCTGGACGACTGCGGCTGCTGCCGCGTGTGCGCCGCGCGCCGTGGTGAGCACTGCTACCGAACCGTGTCTGGGGCGCACGGCGTCAAGTGCGGCCCGGGCCTCTACTGCGACTTCTACAAGGACGAGGACGAGTACGGGGACGAGTACGGCATGTGCAGAGGTAAGAGCGGGGCTAAGGGTCATGGACGCCTGCGCGTGGGGGTGCGCGTGCACTCAACTCAACCTCTGAGCGAGAACTCACCTCGTGAATTGCTTTAATACTCGGGTGCATTTTTTTCGGCGTTAAGTTTCTTGCATGAGCTCTCTTTCCCTAAAAATAGATAGATAGATAGATAGATAGATAGATAGATAGATAGATAGATAGATAGATAGATAGATAGATAGATAGATATTATTGACATCACCTGCAGTGGTAGGTGAGTAATGGACCGAATGACCCGCGTCCACGTGCAGCAGGTAAAGAGGTCAGGTTTCAGCCTACAGCTGGATGAGAACCAGTACCACTGTCCTGTCCAGTACCAGACCCAAACTCTGCACTTCTGAGAGAGAGAGAGAGAGAGAGAGAGAGAGAGAGAGAGCACGATGTTCCTAACGTCTTTACCTGCTTCTCAGCTCAGGTCCTGATGAAACCAGATGCTCAGATCCTCCTCATGTTTATTCCTCTTGTGCTGAGGTAGAGATGATGCTGCAGAGACAACCTTAAATCATAAATACACGTTTATAAAGTGTTTATTTAGTTTTCTGTCAATAAACAGCCTAAATAATTGAGTATTTTTTTATTTCCTACATTAAATAACTCACCTGTTTAATTGATTAATATTAATAAACTGCCCTTTTTACTGTAAAAAATAATCCTAACTCTTTAACACTTCACTGTTATAAACACTGTTAAAACTTTGTACCAAAAAAAATAACATTAGATAAATATAATAAATGTTAGATAAAATGTTAAAGAATTGTTTAGTTATTTGAGGAAAAAAATCAAAATTAAACATTTCACAGAATTAAAAAACAAACATCCCCCCCCCCCAATGTTTAGCATTAAAAAATTTAGTTCTGTGTTGTATTTTTAGAGCTGTATTGTATTTCTTTCTTCAATTACGGATTTCTGTTTGTTTATTTATTTATTTATTTATTTATTTATTTATTTTACATTTTTATTTCATTGTCCAAATGAAAGGAAATAATTAAATAATAAATAATTCTTTTTTTTCTCCTCAGACTGCACGTTCGGGACGTATGGAGTCGAGTGTCGTCAAACCTGTAACTGTAAAGCCGGGGGACTGTGTGACAGAGAGACGGGCGTCTGTCTCACCTTCAAATTCTTCTCTAAAATGGCCAATGCACTCAAGATACACGAGGGTGAGCATCTGATCTCAGAGTCTTTCAGTGTCTGACCGCAGCATTGAATGATCTGACTATTTGACTGACCACAAGAAAAGACTTTAACCTTCTAGTGGAGTTCAAAATCCTGAGTTTATTATCGATAATTCTACTAAAAAAGATCCACTAACCTGACGCGCTCCTCTACCTGCTGAACTCTCCACTCTGATTGGCCAGCAGATCTTGATTCATTTCCTGTAACAGCATCTCTGATGATAGCGCAGGTTTAGATAAACGTTAATGAGCTGGTTATCGTTTCTATAGCAACGGCTCCTTCACAGGCACCTCACATACGGATTAAACACCGTCTTCTGTGAGAAGAAGAGTCAGCGTGAGTCAGAGGGGAAGACATGTCTAACATGACAAGCTGCCATTTTATTTATTTCAGCTTCAAGAGAGAGAATTAAAGAGAGACTGGTGAGAGAGGAGAGACTGTTTATAATAGAGAGAGAGAGAGAGAGAGAGAGAGAGTGACACAAAGACAGTCAGAGAGAGAGAGAGAGAGAGAGAGAGAGAGAAAGAGTGACACAAAGACAGTCAGAGAGAGAGAGAGAGAGAGAGAGAGAGAGAAAGAGTGACACAAAGACAGTCAGAGAGAGAGAGAGAGAAAGAAAAGGAGAAATAGAGAGAGAGTGAGGGAGAAGGAGAGAGAAATATATAGAGAGAGACAGAGATAGAGAGAGAGAGATACAGAGAGAGAGACAGACAGTTTTCCTCTGGACGGTTGTGGACAGGAGGATGTAAGTTATAACGCTGTTATTAACTCTGACTGTTTACTGTTGTATTTTTGTTTGTTTAGGTAACGAGGTGGCGTCAGGTGACGGCAACAACAACAACAACAACAACAACAGCAACAGCAACAGCAATGCTGGAGACGGACACACGGAGCGATCATCCACTCCGAAATGGCTGGCCCCTCGCTGACACACCCTCGCCCCGCCCCACCTCGCCTCGCCTCGCCTCGCCTCGAACAGTCCGCATGTAGCATAGTAACTTAAAGAAATGACAAAGGGATATATTTTAATATGTTTTAAAAAATATCTATTAATATTCTATCAAAGCTTTTCGTTTTTTTACTCTATTATCTAATGACAGGATTTAACTCCGCTGTTCTGTGGCTCGGACAGTGCATACGTCCACCACAGGGCTGTCCGGCTCACCGTTCTGATTGGTCAGGAGATTTGTTTCCTCTAACAGCACAGTGTTTATCCATCTCTCCGGAATCTCACGATTTCTCGATCACAGAAATGAACGTAAAATTGAGCAGATTTGTTCCGAGACGCGTTACGTGATGTCAACTACACGTGTTCAGCAGAATTCCTCTAACGCTCACATGTGGAAGAGAGAGTCATGACACGTGTCCTCAGTGGGAGGAGACTAAAGAAAAATCCTGAGCTGACCTGTGATTTAACAAATCTATAAGTTTTCAATCAAAAAAACCCCCAAAAACCAAACAAACAACAAAACTGAAATTCTAGAGGGAGAAGCTGTCTAATTCTATTCTATTCTCTTCTACTCTATTCTAGTCTCTATACTATTCTATTTTATTCTCTATTCTATTATATTCTCTCTTCTCTTCTCTTCTCTTCTCTTCTCTTCTCTTCTCTTCTCTTCTCTTCTCTTCTCT
This sequence comes from Hemibagrus wyckioides, assembly GCF_019097595.1. Classification (NCBI taxonomy): domain Eukaryota; kingdom Metazoa; phylum Chordata; class Actinopteri; order Siluriformes; family Bagridae; genus Hemibagrus; species Hemibagrus wyckioides. Next base: position 2,058,028 of record NC_080727.1, read on the forward strand.
TCTCTTCTCTTCTACTGTATTCTACTCTACTCTATTCTCTACTTTACTCTATTCTATACTATTCTTTTCTATTCTTTATTCTATTCTACTCTACCCTACTCTATTCTTTTCTATCATATTATACTCTACGCTATCGTTTCTATGGTAACGGCTCACTGACTGAACTGGTACATGAATAACTGTTGGTATGGTGAAGCTCGTCTCCTTGTGAAGGAGGTGTTTGTGGTTTGTTCAGCAGGTGTGGGAGGAGTCTCCAGTGTCAGTGCTGTCTAACCCTCAGAGCTGAAGCTGGAACTGTTCTGAACTCTGACATGAAGAGTATTAATGTACCAAAGTTCACTGTTTTTCTGCTCTAAGGCACTAAACATCAGCGACGTAATAGATAGATAGATAGATAGATAGATAGATAGATAGATAGATAGATAGATAGACAGACAGACATACAGATAGATAAATAGATGAAAGATAGGTAAGAATTTTTTTTTTCGAGTATTTCGGAGTCGGACAGAGCACAAGGGTTAAATCCAAGTCATTGTTTTATACCAAAGCGTGCACATTTACTTACAGACGCATGGACACGTGGAAACACACACACACACACACACACATAAGTATACACACGAATGAAAAATAAAAGCTTGTTGATCAGTTAAGAGAAGTTTGAGGTCTGACGTTTGATTTTTTTCAGTTTTTCACCATGGTTTCCGATGCTAATGTAGCTAGCCAGTAGCTTTTATCTAGTTTAGCATCGTAATATGCTAAATCAACATATTTCTTTCATTTCGGTCGTTTCGGATGCTGCATTATTTGTCAACATGGAAAAATAAAAAACAATAAAAGATCGTAGAAGAAGAGAAAAGAGGGCGTGGCCTAACAGGTAGAACTGAACTGATTCAGATGATAATAAAGTTCTCATTTTATCTGGATGTCGTAGCACCTGGTCACGGTTTTATCCTAGAATCCTAGGAGCTTCATGAGGAGCTCATGAACCCATCTTAGCTGATCAACGACTTTTACGCGAAAAGAGACCTTTATTTTTTTGATGATGTTTATGTAATCATAAAGTATAGCGTATACACGTATTTACTAAAGCAGCATATTTACATGTTTACATCTCAGCCTCCATCTGTGAGTCTTTTCTTCTTTTTTATTTGAAACCTCTGACCTTCCTGTCACTTCCAGGTATAACACACCGCATGTGTCTTCTGTTGCGTTGTATTGTTTGAGCTTTGGTGCTAAATTCAACAAGAAAAATAAAAAAATAAAGAAAGTTAAAGGAAGTCTGTGGTGATGATGGTCCGTGTCTTACACTCAGGTCACAAATATTCTTCTGTAAAGTTTAGGGTTTTACATTAAAGTCAGTTTTAATGGAATTCTATATTTATTTGTCCAGGTGTTTATAGAAGCTAAGTTTTTTACACATTCGCTTCAGAAAATCAATTAAAAATCCTAATTAAATAAAACAAAAAGAATTTGGTAGAAAAAGTAGACATCTGAGAGTCGACGAGTTCAACAAAGCTTCAAAGCTTCTATCAAGTTCTGCAATAAATACCAGGCTCAGTGATTCCAAACTTAAGCTTTTTATTTCTTAAATAAAATAAATTTTACTTTTGTTATACCTACAGAACAAATCTCACCCTCCACAAATCTCCACCATTTTAAAATCCCAATGAATTTTAATGCTTTATTTCTTAATGATACAGTTAAAAAAAATTTCTAACTGGGTAAAAAAGGTAATTTTTTGTTAAAAAATTATAAAACAAATTATATTTATTTATTTATTTAAGCTTCTCGAGCCCATATAAAATACTTAAAAACTGGAAGTACAAACAATTTAATAATAATAATAATAATAATAATATATTATTATTATTATTATTATTATTATTATTATTATATATAAAGTATATGTATATTTATATCTATTCATATAATAATACTTTATATTATATGTAAAGTATTATTAACACTTATTCCTATATTCAAAAAACAACAATAATGAATAAAATAAAATTAAAATATAAAAATAATAATAATAATAATTATTATTATTTTCAACACAGGAAAAAATATAAAACTACATGTTATGAATAATTTTGGTAGTTGAGTAGAATATGATCCTTCACTGTTTGTTTGCTTGTAGATATTTGTGTCAGTATTTAGCCACTGCAAAGTTTATAGAATCATTTTAGAAACCTGTTCAAATAATAATAATAAAAAAACACTCAATTTGGACAAGAAAAGTTGGGATTTATAACTTTTTTAACTATAAATTTGAAAAAAAGAAGATAAAAGTTAAATATTTGAGGACTAGCTCCACCTATAAACTTATCACATGAAAACTCTTGTTTTTTAATGGACAGATCAATATATATATATATGATTTGAATAAGTGATATTAAAATTGGATTGGGATTTACATTTTTATTCAATATCATAGAAATTATAAGAAATTAAACTTTAAGGGATTTTACATGACCGCTAATCGAGCTGTTTGCTAAAAATTTTATTTATTTTATTTTTTATGTACATTATTGTTTTTTAACTTTTTTCTGCAAATCTGAAGTATTTCTTGAGTGCTGCAAATGCCAAAAATTAAATATTTGAGCATTAGCTCCGCCTGTAAACTTAATTAAAAAAATTAATTATTACATGAAACCTTTTTAAGGCTCTAAATATTTATTGGACAAATCAATATATACAATAAATAAAGGAAGAAGTATAAAAAGTTTGTTAAATAAGTGATATTGAAATGAGAGGTTTCAATTTTTATTATAAATAATAAAGTTTTTATTTTTTAATTTTTTTGCAAATATTAAGTATTTATTGAGTGCTGCAAATGTTCTAGAAAAAAAACCCACCCCACACTTCTGGGACCCAGCTCACACGTACCCCGTAACCGAAATGTGTTGAACCCGTCCTCACCGAACCCCGAACCGACACCTAAACATTTTCTCTAAATCCAAGCTGCTTTTTTTTTATCTAAACGTCCTCATCGCTCTCTCTCATCGCTCTCTCTCATCACTCCCATCGTTCCCTTCCTCTTTCTCACCGCTTGGCCCTTACATCAGCGTCACCAAAAATACCCCTGTGAATGTTATAAATACCCAGCGCTCTCCGGAGTGTCCGCATTCAGCCTGTTTTCCAGCGTTGCACTTGTTTATTTCCTGCGCTTCCTGACACCTGTGAAAATGCTTCTACTTCCTGTTGTTGTTGTGTCTCGTTCAGACACGGAGGGCCAAAAAAAGCGCCTGGGATTCTCTGAGTGTCACACGTCACAGGCCGAGAGGAACGCCGAGCGTCCGGAAGTGCCGATCCTCTGCGCTTCTTTCCCAGAGCGCAACTCCGAACACCTAAACATCAACAAGGACACGGAAAATCACAAACACCGGCTTTCACACAGCTGATTTATTTACCAGCTTTCTCAGAACACCGAGCTCAGGGACGGCTAATGACCCTTTTACTGTAGATACAGAATGATAAACCTTTCTGTATTTATACTTTACTTGAACATTATTCATCCTGAGGACTTATTCTTACATTTCCAGAAGGAAAAAAACATCTTTCACTCCTTATATTCTTATTTAGACCAACTGTACTGTGTACCAATCAAATCGACTCAGTTTAGCATCTGATAAAGTTCCTTAATGTGGATAGAAAACACCCCAAGAATCAAGACAGCAAGTCAAAGTCAGAAGTCAAAGTCCAAGAAGCTTTATTGTGACTTCAACCATATATAGTTAATGCAGTACACAGTGAAGTGAAACAATGTTCCTCCTGGACCAGAGGTGCTACACAGAACAAAAACAGAGTACAGGTATCAAACATAGAGCTAAACTATTCCTACATGGGTGCATTCTTTACAAACTAAACATACAACATAAGCGCACAAGACAGATGACAAGACAAGACATATAACACCGACTCTGAGTGTTAACAGTGGGTGCAAAGACGGATAGAAACAGGTTAGGACAGTGAATATATCAGCAGAAGTAACAGAAGTAATTAAGTTAAAACAGATACATTTAATCAAAGTGACCAAGTGAAGAGTTATAAATAATTAAAGTATTTATAAAATATTTAAAGTGTAAACACTTTTTTTACACTAAAGTGTAAGAAGGTGATGTGTGCAGCACAGTTCAGTTCTCTGTTGTGTGTGTACAACACCATGTCCAACACAGTTCTCAGTGTATCCATGTCCAACTGAATTCAGTTCTCTGTTGAGATACCTGATTGCAGAAACTGTTACACAGTCTGGTTGTGAAGGCCCAAATGTTTCAGCACCTCTTTCCAGATGGCAGAAGAGTGTGTGTGAGGGGTCATCAACCAGAGCAATTGCACCAAACATGGGAGAACATGCAAACTCCACACATACAGTGAGCAAGACTCGATCCCAGGATGCTGGAGGTGTGAGGCAAACATGCTAACCACTAAGCCACCTGAGCTTAAGTTTCCAATTAAACAATTTTTTTCTCTCCTTTCTTTGTTTCTCTTGTTTTGTAAAGCTGCTTTGAGACAATGTCCACTGTAAAAGGTGCTACATTCCCCTAGATTAGCATGTTTTCCAATTTAGTCTAGCATGGATTCTAGCATAAGATACAGTAGCAAGGTTTCAGGTCCTAGCTAATAGCTCAAGTGGTTAAGGCACTGGGTCATTGACTGGAAGATCAGGAGTTCAAGCCCCAGCACTCCCAAGATGCCACCATTGAGGCCCTTGAGCAAGGCCCTTAACCCCCCCTGCTCCAGGGGTGCTGTATCATGGCTAACCCTGCACTCTCTAATTTCACCTTGGAATCATTTCTCAACTGTTAGAGCACTAGAGATTAGATTGGAGACACCGTTACTAATAACTGGTCACTTTGGGTACTTGTTATTTCATGCAGGAAATTGTATTAATATTTTAAGCTCGTAATAAGCTGTTTTACATGTAATAAATACATTTATAAACTATTAATAAATCCTTCTTTGTTCTTCTTTATTTCCGAAAGTAACGTTAGCATGAACGTCCAAAATGCAGCTGTAAACACTGTCTTTCTCTCCCTCTGAAATCTGGTTATTATTATTATTATTATTAATAATAATAATAATAATAATAATAATAATAATAATAATAATAATAATAGGAGTAATTTTTTTGTTGTTGATATTTTAAATAAATTAAGATAATTAACTGGCTAACATGATGATTTGAAAGTCTGAAGTAAATTCTAATATTATTATTATAATTAGGGGGATAGATGGAAAGAGGGAGAAATAGATAGAGAGAGAGGGAGCAAGAAAGGGAGGGAGATAGATAGATAGATAGATAGATAGATAGATAGATAGATAGATAGATAGATAGATAGATAGATAGATAGATAGATAGATAGATAGATAGAATAAGAGAGAGTGGGGGTGAAAGATAGCGAGCGAGAAAGAGCGAGAGACAGAGAGAGAGAAAGAGAGAGAGAGAGAGAGGGAGAGATAGATAGAGTGAGGGAGTGAGAAAGAAAGAGATAGATAGATAGATAGATAGATAGATAGATAGATAGATAGATAGATAGATAGATAGATAGATAGAGACGGAGAGAGAAAGAGAGACACAGGTAGAGATACAGAGAGAGAGAGAGAGAGAGAGAGAGAGCAGCTACGAATGGATGTTGAATTCTCTTTTTTTCCCCTCCCATCGTTCCCCAGAGAGCTGAAGAGCGTGGAGCCCTGCAGCCAAACAAAGACCCCGCTGTGAATAACAGGAAGGCCATGGTGAGAAAAGCCTGTTATCGTTCTCCTCGAAACACGTCAACGTCGCCCTTTGCAAACAAAGGTGTGCACAAAGCCCAGTAAATAAGTGTGATTTACGGCAAAGTGCCCTCAGACGCTCAGAACTTGTTTATTAGTCGCACTCCAGTACATCACTGAGTGGCGGGCCATGACCTTCTAGGAAATGAAGCCACGTCTGGGTGCACTGCTCCACAAACAATGAATCGGATATCTAAATTTGGGAAATAAATAACTGATTAGAGGTTTGGAATTCCACAGAGTTCCCACCTCGCTCGAGGTGCCTTTGAAGTGGGCAAGGGCGCATTTTTGCACGCTCTCCAGCAGCAGCGTCAGATAAACACAGGAATCTCGTACTTCAGGGGAATGTCGGTAACACGAATGTAGAGCTCTTGCAGGTTAAAGTTCGGGTCAGAGGTCATGCTCAGGGTGAAACACTTTTCGCATCCAGTCGATTCCACTGGGAATAAAAAAAATATGATATTGTGCCCTCTAGGATGCAAGAAAGCTAGAATGCAAGATGGCATGTCATTCTGGAGGAGAAGAAGTGATGAAATGCCTTCTAAAAATCCACTATTTGTGAGAAAATGTGATGCAGTGCCCTATAGGCTGCAAGAAAATATAGCATTGTGCACTCTAGGGTGTCTTTACATATGAGAAAACATGATGAAATTCCTCCTAGAGTGCTCCTATGTGAAAAAAAAATTATTCAGTTCTCTTTAAGTTCCTTCTTTGTCAGCAAATTTGATGCAGTGCCCTATAGGATTATGCCTTGTGCAAGAAATAATGATTAATTGCCCTAAAGATTGTCCCACCGTGGAAATAAATACAATAATACCTTGACTTACGAGTTTAATTGGGTCTGTGACCGAGCTCGTAACTCAATTTGCTCTTATATCAAATTAAATTTCTCCATTAAAATGAATTGAAATGCTATTAATCTGTTCCAGCCCCCCAAAAACCACACCAATTTTTTTTTGTTACGTGTTTTTAAATAAGGAAAATGTACTTTATAAATAGCAAATAATGTATAAAAAAATAATAATACATAATAAAAAGAATGAAAAGAAATAAACTGGTTTTATTAAGTGTATTTACACTGAAGATCAGATGAAGATGCTAGCGGAGGTGGAGGAGATTGGCGGAGGAGGTTGGCGGAGTTTTTCATTTTGTGCTCTATCACTTAACTTACTTGCTACACACTTAATGCTACAATTAATTGCTAAATTTAACTTACACACTATGCTACACTTTATTGCTAAACTTAATTACTTTTAATTAAAAGCTACTTTTTAAAATTTATTAAGCTCCAGACGCCCATCCATGGCGGCGAGGACGACTGCAGCCTCTGGGAGCAGGACAGTTGGGATGGTGCTGATGGAACTCGGAGAGTAGTGAAGGGTCGAGAATGTCATCTCAGTCCACCCACGATCTCTCCTCTGGTCCATACCCCTCCCAGTCGACCAGATATTGAAGGCGTCCGCCTCGCCGTCTGGAGTTTATGACCTCCCGGACCTGGAAGATGGTGTCATCGGGGTCGACTTCGGACGGAGGGAGTACCTCAGGTTCTGCGGATGCAGGGAGAACAGAATCAATAAAAGGTTTTAACAGGGAAACATGGAAGGTAGAAGAGATACGGTAGTGCAGAGGGAGCTGGAGCTCATAGGACACTTCGTTGACTTGTTTTTTGACGGTGAAGGGTCCTATGTAGCAGGGACTCAGCTTCCTGCAGGGCAGTCGTAGGTGGATATTCTGCGTAGAGAGCCAGACCCTAGATGCGTAGAGAGCCAGACCTAGACCCTCTTGTGGCGACAGATTGCCCTTTGCAGGTGGACGTGGGGCTGATTCCCATACCCTCTCACTCTCTCTGAACCAGAAGTCCACGGTGGGCACCTCGGCTGGCTCCCCCGTCCAAGGGAACAGCGGTGGCTGGTACCCGAGCACACACTGGAACAGAGTCAGCTGGGTCGATTCTTGGCGGAGGCCATCTCCCAGGCCGATGGAAGTCCTTTGAGTGGGACTAGTTTACAGGTTTGGAGAATTGGTAAATGGCGATGAGGACAGTGGTGAACCCGTGAGACCTGGGTAAATCTGTGACAAAGTCGACACCTAGGTGTCACCAAGGACGACTTGGAATGGGAAGTGGTTTTAGTTTCCCTTCTGGTAGGCGTCTCGGGGTAGAAACCATGGCACAGACAGAGCATCCTGAGACATAGCAGGCCACCTCCTGGGCGGTGGCCTGCTATAGTAAATATAGTAGATGTCTGGTTGGTGTTGCGCCAGCCAGGGGCGTCCTAGGACCACATCAACTGCAGCATCCTCCAGCACCAGTAGAGACAACTTCTCCTCATGAAAGCAGCCCAGTTGAAGGGTTAACTCCGGAGTCTTCCATGGCACCAGTCTGTTACCTAGTGGTTTCCCCTGAATGGTGGTTATGAGGTAACGGGTAGCGTTTCTCTGTCGAGGTATGGTGCAGGTGGACAGTAGACGAGAGGAGATGAAATTACCAGATGAATCGAAAAGCACTCATGGTGTGAGGAGGACGAACTGGGCAGGTCTGGAGGAGATGGCCATCGTCTCCGCAGTACAGACACAACCTCTGACCAATGCGACACTGGCGCTCATCGTGAGAGGTGGTAGTGGTCAGTCTGCATGGGTTCTGGTGCTGGGGCATTTTCAGAGGATGGTGTGACCAGAGAACTTTCTTCCTCGACGGAGACAGCGGCGAGATGTTGGGACACGCGTTGGGCCTTTAACAGGAAATTTTCCAGTCCAAGAGAGTCATCATAGATGGCCATTTGCCTACGGAGCATGGGATGTAAGCCGTGTGAGAGGAGCGCCGTCTCATTCCAGCCGCTAGAGGCCGCCAGCGTGTGGAAGCGAAGATTGTACTCGTGAATGGGCTGCTCGGCTTGCCGTAGGTTTCATAGCTCATCATGGACGGAGAGGGCGGAAGCGCTCGTGCTGAACACTGCCTTGAAGTGCACCATGAACGTATCAAGGGTGTCCAGTGCGGGACTTTTTGATGTTCAGAGTGACTCGGCCCAGCACCATGCGTTACCGGATAGCAGCGAGAGCATCTATCTATCTTCGTGCTGTCTCCGGAGAATTGCTGGGGCAGCATATCAAAGTACAGCTGGCACTGCATAAGAAACCCCTGGCCTTCCGAGACCTCACCCGAATACTGTGCCGGCATGGCCATGGGACTGGGACTGGGGATGGCTGGACAGGTCAGAATAGCCTCGCGGAGGGAGGCGACCAGGTCGGAGATTGGATCCGAAGTGGGCGGCATTCCGGCTTCCATCTCGGAGACCGTCGTGCTTGTTAGGGCTAGTATTCTGTCACACGGACCCAGGAACAGAGACAGAAGAGCTGATGGTGAGTCAAGTGACAGTGTCTTTATTGTGAATCCAAAAACAGTGCAGACTGTTGAAGAACTGAAAAGACGTATCTTAAAAAGTCTTATCTGTGTGGCGCAATGAGATCAGGGGAAACGTCCACATGGGGAGAGACGAGGTAGGAGCAGCAGCTAGTAATCCACATAGAAAGCAGCATGGACAAAACTCACGTAACGTTAATACTAGCCGCTGCTCGTGTGAAGTAAAGGGTGTTAAATAGTGTGTGTAAATGAGTGTCAGGTGTGGTGTCAGTACTCAGGTGATTGAGGGCGTGGTTGTGAGGCTGAGGTGGGAGCCTCCGTGACACCATGTGTAAGAAAAATAATTACTTGCCCTCTAGAGTGTCCTAATGTGTGACTAAATGTGATGTAGTGCCCCATAGGATGATGCCATGGGCAAGAAAAAAATGAATTGCCCTCTAGAGTGTCATAATGTGTGACTAAATGTGATGTAGTGCCTTGGATGGTGCAACATCCAAGAAAACATGATGCCTTGCCTTATAGGCATCTTTCTTTGTAAATAAATGTGATGTAGTGCCCTATAGGGTGTTGCCATGTGTAAGAAAAACAATTACTTTCCCTCTAGAGTGTCTTAATGTGTGATTGCCTTATAGGGTGGCGCAACAGCCAAGAAAACAAAACATTGTGCCCTATAGGCATCTTTCTTTGTGAATTATAGTGCCCTATAGGTGACTACAATGTGTTTAAAAATAACGAGGCAGTGTCATATAGATTCATTCTTTGTGTTTAAACATGATGCAGTGCCCCATAGGGTGCCACTACATGCTAGAAAGCACGATGTAGTGCCCCATAGACTTCCTTCTTAGTGAATAAATGTGACAGTGCCCAATATGGGTGATAAAACATGAGTGCCCTCAAGGATGCAGTGCCCTAATGGCTTGGGAGAAAATAAGTGTTCTTTATTTTCATCATCTGTTGCTATCTGTTCCTTTTCAGGCATTCTTCAGTAAAATGTATGATATGTGTTGTTAGACAGCACCACCACCACATCCAACACCATCATCAGAGCTCCAGCTGAGGGAAGATCTTCTGGAATAATGTGTTCATGGCTGTTGTACAGAACCAGACACGATGCTGAGGATCAGTGAAGATGTTCTAGTGGCTCGTCATGTCTCAACACCAGACAACTTTTCCTTAATGCGTCACTAGTGGGTTCTTTAACTGCCACAATAACTTGACATTGTAACGTTTCAGTTTTTGGAAAATTAACTTTTGGAAACCTAAATTTTCCCTTTTTTACTCCCTCACTAATGCAGAAGATATAAAATAAACATCAGAGACACACTTATTTTATGTCTATTGAAATTAAATTTGTATAAGTCTTGAATCTAACTCAACTAAGTTCACACAGATTGTCAAGAGAATTCACTTCTGAGACTCTCAGACTCTCTGCAGCACTGAAACCTGAGAGTGTGAGGACATCTGCTGGACTTTTAGAGGAACTGTGAGGACACTTTATGTCAAAGTGTTTTGACTCACATATGGGCTTGAAACATTTTGGACTTTCCTTGGCCTAAAACACTGATGCACTGTATAAGAAAGGTCAAAGTCACCTGTACTTCCTCAGGAGACTCAGGTCCTTCAATGTCTGCAGAACCATGCTGCAGATGTTCTACCACTCAGTGGGAGCCAGCATCATCTTCTACGCTGTTGTGTGCTTGGGTAGCAGGGTGAAGATGGCCGATGCCAACAGACTCAACAAGCTCATTAGGAAAGTGGAGTGGAGCTGGAGTCTCTGGTCGAGGTGTCTGAGAGGAGAATTCTGGGAAACTTCTCAGTTTGCTTGACAGCACAACACTGGAGTACAGCTGTAGACTATGGACCACCGAGGAAAACCACAGGAGGTCTTTCCTAGCAGTGGCCAACAAACTCTATAACTCCTCCCCTTTCAGTAGGGAGCATAGCTGACACACTGAACACTGACTGTATCACTGTGTTATTATCTACAGCTCAATCTACAATATTTACAATATTTACGTTAATATCATACAATGTGCAGTATTGTCTTAATTCTCTAGCACCCTTTTTTTACCTTTTGTATATGTAGAATATTTAATTTATATTTATTTCTCTTTTGTAATCTGAAGCGGTCTCTGGCAAATGAATTTCCTTATCTTATCTTACATAGTACAGTACAGTATAGTCTCATATAGTGTACCACAGTACAGTGCAATGTCTCATAGTATAGTATAGTATAGTATAGTATAGTATAGTATAGTATAGTATAGTATAGTATAGTATAGTATAGTATGGTAGAGTAAAGTATAGTATAATATAGTATGGTAAAGTAAAGCAGAGTAAAGTATAGTATAGTATAGTATGGCAGAGTATAGTATAGTATAGTATAGTATAGTATAGTATAGTATGTCAGATTAAAGCAGAGTATTGTATAGTGTAGTATAGTATGGCAGAGTATAGTATAGTATAATATAGTATGTCAGATTAAAGCAGAGTATAGTATAGTATGTCAGAGTAAAGCAGAGTATAGTATAGTATAATATAGTATAGTATAATATAGTATGGTAGAGTAAAGTATAGTATAGTATGGCAGAGTATAGTATAGTATAATATAGTATGGCAGAGTAAAGTATACTATAGTATAGTATGGCAGAGTATAGTATAGTATAATATAGTATGGCAAAGTAAAGCAGAGTAAAGTATAGTATAGTATAGTATAGTATAGTATAGTATAGTATGGAAAAGTAAAGCAGAGTAAAGTATAGTATAGTATAGTATAGTATAGTATGGCAGAGTATAGTATAGTATAATATAGTATGGCAAAGTAAAGCAGAGTAAAGTATAGTATAGTATAGTATAGTACAGTATAGTATAGTATGTCAGATTAAAGCAGAGTATAGTATAGTATAGTGTAGTATAGTATGGCAGAGTATAGTATAGTATAATATAGTATGTCAGATTAAAGCAGAGTATAGTATAGTATAGTATAGCAGAGTATAGTTATAGTACGGTATAGTATAGTATAGCATAGTATAGTGTGGCAGAGTATAGTATAGTATAATATAGTATGGCAAAGTAAAGCAGAGTAAAGTATAGTATAGTATAGTATAGTATAGTATAGTATAGTATAGTATAGTATAGTACAGTATAGTATAGTATAGTATAGTATAGTACAGTATAGTATAGTATAGTATAGTATGTCAGATTAAAGCAGAGTATAGTATAGTATAGTGTAGTATAGTATGGCAGAGTATAGTATAGTATAATATAGTATGTCAGATTAAAGTAGAGTATAGTATAGTATAGTATAGTGTGGCAGAGTATAGTATAGTATAATATAGTATGTCAGATTAAAGGAGAGTATAGTATAGTGTAGTATAGTATGGCAGAGTATAGTATAGTATAGTATGTCAGAGTAAAGCAGAGTATAGTATAGCAGAGTATAGTATAGTATGGTATAGTATAGTATAGTATAGTATAGCAGAGTATAGTATAGTATGGTATAGTATAGTATAGCAGAGTATAGTATAGTATGGTATAGTAGGGTATAGCAGAGTATAGTATAGTATAGTATATCAGAGTATAGTATAGTATGGAATGGCAGAGTATAGTATAGTATGGTTTAGTATAGTATATCAGAGTATAGTATAGTATAGCAGAGTATAGTATAGTATGGAATGGCAGAGTATAGTATAGTATAGTATATCAGAGTATAGTATAGCAAAGTATAGTACAGTATAGTATAGCAGAGTATAGTATAGTATAGTATGGTATAACAGAGTATAGTATAGTATAGTATAGTATAGTATGGCAGAGTATAGTATAGTATAGTATAATATAGCAAAGTATAGTACAGCAGAGTATAGTACAGTATAGTATAGCAGAGTATAGTATAGTATAGTATAGTATAGTATAGTATGGTATAGCAGAGTATAGTATAGTATAGTATAGTATAGCAGAGTAGAGTATAGTATAGTGTAGTATAGTATGGCAGAGTATAGTATAGTATGGTATAGTAGGGTATAGCAGAGTATAGTATAGTATAGTATAGCAGAGTATAGTATAGTATGATATAGTAGGGTATAGCAGAGTATAGTATAGTATAGCAGAGTATAGTATAGTATGGTTTAGTATAGTATATCAGAGTATAGTATAGTATATCAGAGTATAGTATAGTATATCAGAGTATAGTATAGTATAGCAGAGTATAGTATAGTATGGTTTAGTATAGTATATCAGAGTATAGTATAGTATATCAGAGTATAGTATAGTATATCAGAGTATAGTATAGTATAGCAGAGTATAGTATAGTATGGAATGGCAGAGAATAGTATAGTATAGTACAGTATAGTATAGCAGAGTATAGTATAGTATGGTATAGCAGAGTATAGTGTAGTATAGTATGGCAGAGTATAGTATAGTATAGTATAGTATAATATAGCAAAGTATAGTATAGCAGAGTATAGTACAGTATAGTATAGCAGAGTATAGTATAGTATGGTATAGCAGAGTATAGTATAGTGTAGTATAGTATGGCAGAGTAGAATAGAGAAAAACAAAAAGTTGACAGCATCTAAATAAAGAGTGTTTGTGTGATGTGAGTGGATTTATATTATGTTTAAGATTCATTTATGATAATTTAATTAGAAAAAAAAAATTGTATGTGAGGATGAATAATAAAATTATTATTTATTATTTTTATTATGATAATAATAATAATAATAATAATAATAATAATAATAATAATAATTATTATTATTATTATTATTATTATTATTAATAATAATAATAATAATAAAATAATAATAATAATAATAATAATAATAATAACAATAACAACATGTATTATTGTATCCACTTGAGGGCGCTACAGACTAAATCATCTGACCCTCTTCTCTCACATCCCTGCATGATCTCTCTGCCTCTTGCCTCCTTCACTCACTGCTCAAACATCTGAATCTGTATGAAACATGCTGGAAATGCTGTGTGTGAGTTCCTCTGCTTGAAGATATCGGAGAACTGGAGCGACTTCTTCATCAAGTTAAACAAACATTTCCTCACAGAAAACTGGCGAATCGTCTGTTGCTATAGAAACGATAAGGTATCAACATTCAGCAACATCTACTGACCAATCAGAATCCAGAATTCAGCAGTGCTGCGGGATTAGGACTGTGTTTTTATCCAACACATATACACACAAAGACACACACACACACACACAGAGACCACAAACAACAACACAAAGTGATGATGGTGTAGACAATCTAAATGTAGCATCTGATTACACAGTGCGTTTAGTCTGCGTCTGTCAAAAAAGAATGTTTGTGTATTTTTTGGCATGGAATATGGAGAGTTCTGACCTCGTAGCTTAATTCTAACATCAAAAAATTGAAAAAAGAGCTGTTCTGGCCACTCAGTTAGAGGTCATTCCAGTACATTTATAAAAAAATGATGTTTACAAACAGAGAGAATTTTTTTTTTAATTATGAGATTTCTAATATTATCATCATCTTCATCTTCTAATTCCCATACGTGACTAGTGTAGTAATTATAAAGCATTTAAACATACACTATATTGCCAAAGGTTTTGGGACACCCCTCCAAATCATTGAGTTCAGGTGTTGTTTTTCAGGGGTTGTGGTTTCAGGGGTTCGGCCCCTTAGTTCCAGTGAAAGGAACTCTTAATGCTTCAGCTTCATACCAAGACATTTTGGACAATTTCATGCTCTTTGTGGGAACAGTTTGGGGATGACCCCTTCCTGTTCCAACATGACTGCACACCAGTGACCAAAGCAAGGTCCATAAAGACATGGATGAGTGAGTTTGGTGTGGAGGAACTTGACTGACCTGCACAGAGTCCTGACCTCAACCCCATAGAACACCTTTGGGATGAATTAGAGTGGAGACTGTGAGCCAGACCTTCTCGTCCAACATCAGTGCCTGACCTCACAAATGCGCTTCCAGAGGAAAGGTCAAAAATTCCCCCAAACCTTGTGGAAAGCCTTCCCAGAAGAGTTGAAGCAACTCCATATTACATTCATCTGCATGTAATACATGCATGTAATGCATGCATCTGCATCTGTCCTGAAACGTTTGAGTCTTTATATAATATAACGACTCAAATGTCACATATTATTCATTTTGTTACACTTCCCACTCTATAAACATGCTAATAAAAGCAAGACAGACATCATAACAGCGTGAGAGAAAATCATGCTAGCTGTCATCATGTGAACGTGTGACTTTGGGTCATTATTATCACTTAGCATATGACTATTAGCTTTATAATTACGCTAGTCATGTTGGGTGATTAGCCAGCTAATGACACTCAGTGAATTTTAGCTAATGCAGCTATTTGGATAAAGCTTGAATTTTTTTCTGATTCAGTTTTCATTATAGAAAGTGACGTTGTAGATACTTCAACAATTATTTTTTTATTCTAATGGAAGGTCATTGAAGGATAGGAAGACAAATGTGTGTGTGTGTGAGTGTGTGTGTATGTGTGTGAGTGTGTGTGTTTGTGAGTGTGTGTGTGTGAGTGTGTGTGTGTGTGTGAGTGTGTGTGTGAGTGTGTGTGTATGTGTGTGAGTTTGTGAGTATGTGTGTGTATGTGTGTGTGTGTGTGAGTGAGTGTGTGTGTGTGTGAGTGTGTGTGTATGTGTGTGAGTTTGTGAGTGTGTGTGTGTGTGTGAGTGTGTGTGTGAGTGAGTGTGTGTGTGTGTGTGAGTGTGTGTGTATGTGTGTGAGTTTGTGAGTGTGTGTGTGTGTGTGTGCATGTGTGTGTGTGTGTGTGATTCGAGGCCTACAGGAATGTGTCAACACACAGAATCTCTCACCAAACCAGCAGATTCTTGTCCTCACTCTGTCCAGCTTTAGTAAACACTCTGAGACACACTTCCAGGTTCAGGGAGACGATTCCATCCTCCTCTGTCCTCTCACAGGCTTCTGCGTGAACTTTCACCTCTGATGACCTCGATGAGGGGAGCCGCACAGGTTGACACCCTTCCCTTGAACCCTGCGGTCCATGAAAATATTTTTTGTTATTTTATATTCTTAAACATTTTCATTATTATTATTATTTATTAAATTTATAACATTTTCATTATTATTATTATTATTATTATTATTATTATATTGAAAAAATAGTCAAATATATTTTTAAAATCTATATTTATTTTTGTATATTACCTAATTTTATTTTTTGGATAAAATAAAAAATAAAAAACCTAAAAAAATGAATTGGATTGTCATGTAAAGAGTAAAAAGTTTAACATCTGAGAATCTTAACACTGAAGCTTTTAGGAATTTTGACAGGAACAGATTAAGATTATAGACATAGCCAGGAGCAGGTTCTAATCCGAGTCTCACCGCATCACTCCGCTCCACTGCGGAAAACCATGAACGCTGACAGAATTCCAGATTTATTAACCTGCACATGTAGACAACTCTTGTGTTTAAAGTCATCATGTGTGTTTCTGGAGCCTGTTGACTTTGTTCAGGAATGCTGGCAGTGTTTTAGACGTCTCAGTGACAGCACACTCACTCCAGAGTCCTCCTTGTTCCTGAAAAAACATTCCTCCCCGTCTCCCGTCCGGGAGCGGAATATTTTAATGGGAACAACTGTTCAGGATGACTCAAGCGTCCTCAGAGTCACGTCTGATTTCATCGCTTATCTTAGCAGCTGCCGGACTTTCAGATTACGAGGCACATTTTGCTCTCTAGAAAGTCCTTCTAGAGTAAAGCGGTGTAACTTTATGTGATAAAACGGCCACATTTTTACAGACGGTCTGTTTTTAGCTCCAGTGGACATCACACTGGACTTTCCACAGGCTTGCTACGAGAAATAAGCATTTTTTAAAGCTTAATAATAATAAAAAATACCTTTAAAAAAAAAGCTGTTGTTAAGCATCGGTTTAGAGTATTATTACTATTAGAAAACTACAGCAACACTAAATGGACAAAAATTAAATGAGACATCCTTATTAAGGGGAGGTGAAGTGAAGGTTCAGAATATTTTAATAAAACCAATGTCACATGAACACAATTTATAGAACAATTTATTTAAATTTGAAATAAAAAAAGAAATACTTTATGATGGTTGATTTTTTATATTTTATTTTTTAATAACATATAAATAAATAATAAATATAATAAATAATAATAAAATATAAATATAATACATAATAAAAAAATATAAATTATTTCTTCTTTATTTAATTTAGGATTTAATATTTAATAATAAATGTAATCAATAAATACATTTATAAATAATAAATAAATGTATGAGTATATTAGCTTATTTAAAAAAAACAATTTGGCTTTAAATAACATAAATAAAAATATTAATGTTTTATAAGTTTAGCCATGGAGACTTTGTAAGAGACTTTTTATTTTTATTTTATTTTAAAATTTTTATTTAATTTTCCAGAATAAACATCCTGAAGATGTCGACCGATCCGATAACGAGGAACGAGTGAGCATGGATTGTTCTGGAAGCACTTTCAGGATTAATGGACAAGAGGAAAAATATTCATTTAACACACTCTGTTATTTAGTGGATCATATTTTAAACCCAAACAGCTTTTCTTCATTTCATGCTCAGCTCGATAACGTCGGCGGTGCTGGAATGAAGAACAGAGATTTTGTCGAACTGTATTTAAAGTTAATGAAGTGAACCGCAAGCTGTCCAATTTCCCAATTTCATTTTCTCTGAGTTAATGTTGTAAAACTCTATTAATGAACGAAGTGCTGCTTGCCGTGATAATTGGTGCCAAACGCGAGAGAAACATGGCAGCTTCATTTTTTAGTGCTAGAAAATTAAAGGATGATGAAACACAGAGAGTTTTTCGAGTTTCAGAGGTTAATAAAGTCTCAATAGCTTCAATATATTTACATCATTCAAACCTGCACAGAGCTAAACTGGTAGCTATAAACTTCCAATCCATCCAAGAGACGCAAAACATATGTAGGATGCATTTGTGGGGATAAAAAGTCATGTGTGTTCATGTTCTGGCAGATTTGACTCATTGAATCAGTTTTGATTCGTTTGATTCGGTGAACAGAAATGAAAAGCAGGCCATCATTTTTGACGTACACGTCAGACTTCACAGTCTCATATTAGACATGGATCATCTCTAAATGATTCAGTCTTGCTGCTGAGTAAGATTTTTAGATTCTACATCTGTGTGTGTGTGTGTGTGTGTGTGCTTTTAAACATCTGTCTGCATCTCTATGTATGATCCCTGCAACTTGAGTCAGTGAATCCTTTTGGTCAAAATGGAGAGTCAGCAGACCCACATGTGAATCGTGAATCTTTCAGTCAGCTTGCAAGCACATTATAAAATAAAACAAAATAGCGATGATTATTAGTTCATTTACGGTCATTTAATGTCTTTTGTCCGTTGGGGAAACGATCCAGCTGCATATTTCGTGCACAAATTGACGAACGAATCATTTAACTGAACTGACTCGGTTTGATGATTCGAAACACTGAAAAGATTCAAAATGGTATTCTGTGTAAACGAGGACAGATTTTAAGAGGCGTATTTTAAAAAATGCTGACACTAAATGCAATCCCAGAACTTAGCCCCATCCAAAAAAAACAACCAAAATCTTAGCCCCGCCCACTTTTTTGTCATGTTAGAAGTAGTACTTATAGTAATAGTAATAGTATAGTAATAGCTAGAAGTAGCTAAATATCCAGTTGCTATTTGAGATTTGAAAGGGTTTTTTTGACCAGAATGTTGAGAGTTCAAATCCCACGACCGCCATAAAGCCATGACTTCGTGTCTCCATTAGATTCTGCTTCACTTTGGATAAAAGCTTCGCCTGAATGAATACAAATGCTGCCATTTGTGTAGAAAATCTTCATGAGTTAATGGAAAATACAAAAGGAGGGACATCGTCTGCTGGATTTTATTGGGCTAATTAAAAGAGCTGACTTTTTAGAGCCATGTAAGCAACTAGTATACACACACACACACACACACACACACACACACACACAAACTGTTTACGATGGCATTGATAAATGAGACTCGACACAGCGACGGCTGTAAAATCTGCCAAACGTACTCGCTTCTACTTTCTTTTCCTCTTTCTATTTTTCTCCTTCTCTCTCTCTCTCTCTGTTTATTCTCTCGCTTTCCACTTTTTCTTCCTTTCACTTTCACTGATTTATAAAACAAGTTCAAATCCCGCTCAACTCCATATAGCCGATCGCTAACGTTGTTTGTTGTTGTTAGCAACATTAGCGTTGTGTTACTCAGTCCAAGTATAGAAGCAATTTAATTCTGCAGAACTTTATGTAACACACACGCACGCGCACGCACACACACACACACGCACGACGATGGGCATGATGTCAGATTTTAAAGGATCGTTTTTGTTTAATTAAAGAATTATAATTAAACAAGTATAAATAACACTGACTTTCTTCATGAAGCGAAGAAATAAAGAATAAATTAAAAGTTAACTAGAGGACAAGTGTGTGAATTTGTTGCTTAGTTAATTTGTTAATTAAGTGTAATTAGGTGTGTGTGTGTGTGAGAGAGAGAGAGAGAGAGAGAGAGAGAGAGAGAGAGAGAGAAAGACATGTTTCTATATGAAATAAGTAAACAGCAGTGATGCGGGCAGACAAAATCGTGTGTGGTTAGGGAGCATGTGTGTGTGTGTCAGTTGTCTATGTGTGGAATCTGAAACCACTGTGGGAGTGTGTGTGTGCTGCACTGAACGTGTCCTCCTATCACACACTTCCTCAAACAAGCGCAGCCCTGCCCCTCCTCCCTCCCTCCCTCCCTCCCTCCTTCTCTCTCTCTCTCTCTCTCTCTCTCTCTCTCTCTCTCAGTGTCTCTTGCCCATCCTTGTGTCTGATAGAGAGGGGCTTCTTGCTTTGTGTGTGTGTGTATATGTGTGATACCAGGGAACCCGTCTGCCACTGCTGAGAACATAGACATACACACACACACGCTCTCTCTCTCTATCTCTTGCTCTCTCTCTGCTGTCCACCGGAACTCTAGCGTATGCAGATGGTGTGAGCTGTCAGGCGAAAAGTTTATGACAGCTCTCTCTCTCTCTCTCGTTCTCTCTCTCTCTCTCGCTCTGTGTCTCTGGCTCAGAGTGTGTGAGAGTGTGTGTGTGTGTGAGAGAGAGTGTGTTTGTACGAGGCTACGGACTCTACCTTCTAAACGGACTGTGGAACACCTTGCTCTCTGTTTGGACTTTTTGTGTCTCTGAGATTTTCTGGAGGAGTGGATTGGGATCAGAGTGTGTCCAGGTAAGGGCTCTTGTGCTACTGTGTGTGTGTGTGTGTGTGTGTTTTTTATGCACATAGAAAATGTGTAGTATACATGCACAGACAAAATAGAAAGATGATGTCTGAAGGCAGCTGTAGCATGCAGTGTGTGCATGTGTGTTTGTGTGTGCATGTGTATGTCTGTGTGTGTATGTGTGTGTGTGTGTGTAAGCCTACCTTTAGTGTCAATGTTATCTAGTGAGGATTGGACCGGCGTCCGGCGGGCAGAAGCTCATGGGAAGGTTCAATTACATGGTGTTTTAAAGCAAGCAGAGACTCTGTGTGTGTGTGTGTTTGTGTGTTTGTGTTCATTCAGTCTGTGTGTGTCTGTGTGTGAGAAAGGACAGATGGAGATTGAGAGTGTACATAGTGAAGAAAAGAGTCCTACACCACAGCGTTGTTGAATCCTGCACTCTGATTGGTCAGAAAGTGTTGATTAGTTTCCTATAACAGCAGCTCAGACTGTGGCTCAGCTGACCATCACAGCTTTATATTAAATACGTTATTGTTACTATAGCAACAGCTACTTCACAGGGACTGGTGTGTAATCTTTGTTAGGGTGAAATTTTATGGAAGGAGTCTCCAGTGTCAGCACTTTGTCGCAGTCATTTTTTTATCCTCATATCTATCATTAAAAAAAAATCTCATCATCTTTGAGTAAGAGGAGAAGAAGCACTGCTTTATTCCTTATTTGTTTGATAGTTTATAGCTGCTGTAAAATAAGTTAGAACTTATTTCCACAACATGCAATGTAGCTATAAATGGATAAATAATATAATGTGTCATTCTTGTCTACTTTTGCGTGTGTGTGTATGTGTGTGTGTGTAGACATGAGGTACTCTTTCTCTCTGTTTCTCTCACTTGCCTCTCTCTCCCTCTCTTTCAGTCTCTCTCTCTCTCTCTGTCCCTGGTTCCTTCTGTACCTGTATCATGTACATGTGAAGGAGCAGGTGGTGTTGATGACTTTACATTAACGATGTATAAGCACACACTACACACACATTTCCAGACGAAAGAGAGACACTAAAGGCACTAAAGGTACTAAAAGATGGCAGTGACGAGCAGGAGTAGTGTTTAGTCCCGTTATTTCAGAGAGTGTATGAAGGTATGACGAGAGAGGCGTGTTATTATTGTAGTATTATGTCACTAAGCCGCAGTGCATTCGTCTGTGTGATCATCGTGTGTGTGTGTGTGTGTGTGTTTGTGTGTTTTAAATTCTTATCTTGTTCACAGTGGCACATCAAGTCCCAATGTGAGTTTGTGATTAATACAATCACATCAGTAGTTTACTTTGTTTGTTTGTTTATTTGCACTCATGATAGGAGATGCTTTATAATAAACACTATATATCACTGGTTATTACACATTATTAACCCTTTATTTAATATCTTCAACTTCTTTCTTTCTATCTTACATCTTATTGCTTTCTTGTTCTATCTGTCTATCTGTCTATCTATCTATCTATCTATCTATCTATCTATCTATCTATCTATCTATCTATCTATCTATCTATCTATCTCTTTCTTTTTGCTTTCTTACACTTCTTTGCTTACTTCTTCTATCTTCCTATTTATCCCATGATAAAATTATGTGTATGTGTGAGTGTGAGTGAGAGCCAGAGAGAAAGAGAGAGACAGAGAGAGAAAGAGAGAGAGAGAGAGAGATAGAGTGAGGGATTTTGGACAGCTCATGTAGAAAGCTGCTAAGTGTCTGGTTTGGTGCAGACGTGACTCAGCCGGGCCAAACGCAGCGTCACTCCGGCGTTAAAGAAAGCAGTGTTTAATATTTTGGTAATTAAATTTGTGGGATGTTTTTTTCCTCCTGCAGTAAAAATCCTGGATGCTGATGTACATGAGCCTGGAAGATGCTTTCGTGCGGTTTGCACCATACTGTGAAGCAGCATGTGGCTTTTTTCCGTGTGTATGATGATGAGATTTCACTGCACACACACACACACACACACACACACATAATCACACAGACTTGCTTTTGTGGTGTGTACAGGTGTATCAGGTGTCTTTAGTGTACATAGCTTAGGGCTGTGTGTGTGGTAGCATAATGGGATGGAATGGGAATATGGATGTCTTTGTTGCATGGAGCCGGGAGATTGGAATGTTCTCGGCTTTGTTTTGCACTCAAGGAGATCAGATTTCCATCAGCTGCCAGACCAGGTTTGGGTTTGTGATCAGATTTTATAGGAGTGTGTGTGAGAAAGAGAACCAGGTGAGGTCTATCTATCTATCTATCTATCTATCTATCTATCTATCTATCTATCTATCTATCTATCTATCTATCTATCTATCTATCTATCTCTTTAATGCTGATTTTTGTAGCTTTCTCATGCACACACTGATCTCTACGTTAGCTAGTTCAGTGAGTTCACATCACAGTTAAATAAATGTTCATTTAGCCACGCCCATAAAGCGAGTTTTAAATGATAAAATAACGAATATAAAGAGACAGAACTCCTCATAAATGTGGCAATTTTTGAGCATTGCAGTATGTCGGCTACCATAGACACACACTGACATTAAAAAACAGTCCTGGATGATTGTCTCTATAAGTCAAAGTATAGAAGTCTCTATAACAGCAGAGACGAAAGCGGCTAATCTCCAAAACTTCTGTTAGGAGATCGCATGATTAAAAACATTACGGTTAGTAACGGTACACGAGATCGGATTCTCAGGACCTTTAACGGGAAGACTGATGTAATAAACGAATCCAATCACAACTGGTCACTTGAGGTAACGTCCGATCACCCAGGATGAAGATGTTAACGAGGACTACTCTGTTTGAGCACCGTTACTTTTCTCCCAACAGAACGGCTAATATTATCCGTCTTAATTAACGGATTTGTTCTGGATAATATGAGTCTTCATTAGTGTGTGACTGGAATAAATAAGTGATCCGTAAGTGAGTAATGAATGAAGGATGAAGACGGTCAGTCAAGCTTCACGTCTCCTTATATGGAAACGCCGCAGACTCAGCTGTGACATGAATGTTTTTTCCCCAACTAACCGGATTTTTGAGATCTAGCTTGTGTGTGTGTGTCTGTGTGTCTGTGTGTGTGTGTGTGTGAGAGAGGGTCAGCAGTACAGTTATTTAAGGGAGCGATGATATCATTGCTCACACGTTGCCTGTGTTTGTTTCTGCTGGACGCTGAGTCATCGTGTGGGATGTTTACAGGTCACCTGCCTCACCTTGATTCTTCCCCTAAAAATGACAATTTTACTGCATCCTTCTTTCCTCATGGTTTTTTTGTTTTTGTTTTTTTTACATTTCTGGATTCTGATTGGTCAAATAAACATCAGAATTTACCTCAGTCTGTAGCTAAACTGTATTTAAGACTAGCTAAACATCAACATTTACCTCAGTGTGTAGCTGAATTGTAAATAGAACCAGCTAGACATCAATATTTACCTCAGTCTGTAGCTAAAATGCATATAAGAATAGTTAAACATCAACATTTACCTCAGTCAACTAGCTAAATTCTATATAGGACTAGCTAAACATCAACATTTACCCCAGTATGTAGCTAAAATATAACTAAAGATCAATATTTACCTCAGTCAACTAGCTAAACTGTATATAAGACTAGCTAAACATCAACATTTACCTCACTCTGTAGCTAAAATGTATTTATGACTAGCTAAAGATTAACATTTACCTCAGTCAACTAGCAAAACTGTATATAAGACTAACTAAAGATGAATATTTACCTCAGTCTGTAGCTAAAATGTATATAAGACTAGCTAAAGATCAATAGTTACCTCAGTCAACTAGCTAAATATATGCAGCCATTTGGATTTGCCGTCACTAGACAATGGAATGTCCCACCTTTTTTCTTCACCTAAAAATGACAATCCTACTTTCCTTGTGATTTTTTAAAATATATATTCTGACCAGTCAAAATAAACGGTCAATTAAACTCGCTCATTCTAATACTCGTTATCATTTCTATAGCAATAACTCATTTACATGGTGGACGCTCTACATACTGCAGATTAGTTAAAATATTCATTGATGTGGTAAAGTGAAGTTTTCTGTCATTTGTCGAAGGAGTCTCCAGTGTGAGCTCTTTGTAACGGTCAATCGTAAAGCTGTAACTTTTACGCCATCTCTGCGTATTTTCTTCCTTTTTGAGACGCAAGAGAGACCGGTCTCTCATTTCATAACATTTCACGTAACTACACCAACTTCATAATAAGTACGATGTGTCACACTTTAGGAAGTGACGTTAAAGGAAAATGATTTGCTTCGGAGTGCTAACAGTGACTGTGCTTCATCACACCACCCCGTCATTGATTAGTTTCCTGTAGCAGCATTAAACTGTTGTGAATTATTTATTTGTGGATTTTTTTACCCTGACACTGCGTACAATGATTTGTTTGTACTGATCACAGCAGGAGGATTTGGGTGTGAGCGAATGGATGCTGCTCAGGAAATGGCTGGTTCAGAATTTTATTTTTGGTCGCTAAAAAGAGAAGTGAAAATAGACGCAAAGTCATGCTTCTGAATCACAACATGTATTATATTTTAAGAAACTGCTGATGGTTTGTAATGTGGAATCTGGTTAGTGATCAGTGTGTGATTTTTTTCTCATTTTTGCCTTCGTTTACTAAATAAATGATCTTACATTCAAATACAGCTTGAAACTCGAACTGGGGAAAAACAAAGAAAACGTTGTCTCTGTAACATCTGTAACATTTACTATAGAGTTCTCTGTTTTTGAGATATTTAAACATCAACATTTACCTCAGTATGTAGCTAAACTGTACATAAGACTAGCTAAACATCAACATTTACCTCAGTATATAGCTGTATTGTATATAAGACTAGCTAAACATCAACAATTATCTCAGTATGTAGCTAAACTGTACATAAGACTAGCTAAACATCAACATTTACCTCAGTATATAGCTGTATTGTATATAATACTAGCTAAACATCAACATTTACCTCAGTATATAGCTGTATTGTATATAAGACTAGCTAAACATCAACATTTACCTCAGTATATAGCTGTATTGTATATAAGACTAGCTAAACATCAACAATTATCTCAGTATGTAGCTAAACTGTACATAAGACAAGCTAAACATCAACATTTACCTCAGTATATAGCTGTATTGTATATAATACTAGCCAAACATCAACAATTATCTCAGTATGTAGCTAAACTGTACATAAGACTAGCTAAACATCAACATTTATCTCAGTATATAGCTGTATTGTATATAAGACTAGCTAAACATCAACATTTACCTCAGTATATAGCTGTATTGTATATAATACTAGCTAAACATCAACATTTATCTCAGTATGTAGCTAAACTGTACATAAGACTAGCTAAACATCAACATTTACCTCAGTATATAGCTGTATTGTATATAATACTAGCTAAACATCAACAATTATCTCAGTATGTAGCTAAACTGTACATAAGACTAGCTAAACATCAACATTTACCTCAGTATATAGCTGTATTGTATATAATACTAGCTAAACATCAACATTTATCTCAGTATGTAGCTAAACTGTACATAAGACTAGCTAAACATCAACATTTACCTCAGTATATAGCTGTATTGTATATAATACTAGCTAAACATCAACAATTATCTCAGTATGTAGCTAAACTGTACATAAGACTAGCTAAACATCAACATTTATCTCATTTATGTGGCTGAATTCTACATACAAGTTGTAAAATATCAGAATTTACCTCAGCCAGCTAACTAAATGTATGCAGCCATTTTGATTTTCCGTCACTGGACAATGGCATTCCTAGTTGACCGAGCCTTTTCTTTGTGGAGGTCAAAAAATTATGGGTTCTAACCTTTAGCCAGCTGCACCATTATATTACCAGTTTCTTCTTCCTGTGTGGTGCTGGAAGGCTTCGGAGAAAATATCAGGAGTTTTTTAGCCTTGTGGGTGAAGTTGACATGCTAAATATTAGCCAGTTAGCTTCTATACATTAGACCAAAAAGAGGGAGAGAGAGAAAGAGTGAAAGAGAGAGGTGGCTTGTTGGCATGGAAACTGTATAGTCCAGGCTTTTCATTATGGATGTAATGGGATTTCAGAACGCCACAGCTTTGGTTGTGGTTTGAGGAAAAAAACAAGAAAAAAAACGAGAATGCTGTGAAAACCGAATGTTCTGGTATTGAGTAAATGAAACTATAATCACATGAGACTAAATAATCTACAGTCTCATATAGGTTTTAAAGAGGAAACACACACACACACACACACACACAGTTTTAAACACTTAACATAGACAGTTGAACATGTTTATAAAAGTTTCATCTCCAATTCTAATTCCAACCTTGCTGGCATAAAGAAAATTAAATATGAACCTTTACGTAGACCCGTGATGATGTCACAGGGTGGTGTATTTGCCCCCCTTTTTTAAAAGTTGAGTAAGGGTGCTGGACTATTGACTGAATCAGGCGCTTCATTGGAAAATGTCACAACACTTTCAGCATAAAATGAAGAACACAGGGTAGTATGTCACAGGAAAGCCACACACACACACACACACACACACACACACACAGGATGGATGCCTTTAAAAGGTTGCGTCCAGTTTCTGAGTGACGGCTGGAATTATTTCAGGTTATTGATTCTTTGTAAGGAAAGTCAAGTATACAGTATAGTGATGTATCAACGTCCAGTTATATCGCTGTCAAAAATATCACTCACACACACACACACACACACACAATTATTTGAATAAAATTATTATATAAGTATTTATTGATTACAGGCAATGACACAAAGGCTTGTAGCTGATACGGCAAATCTTTATCAAATAAATCAACTGTTAGTTCTAGGATATTAGCATTAACGCTAGTTATTAGCATTAACGTCACGTGATAAATGGATAAAAAAAATCATGGTGTTGTAATTTAACAAACAAATCAACCAAGTAAAGTTTTAGCCACATTATACATCTCATAATGAGATTTGCTTGTGTGTTTTTATCTCTGTGTGTGTGTGTGTCAGATCAAGCTCCAGGGGTCTAACAACAATGGACACACCCATACATGTTCTCTATTTTGGTGTTTTTCTGCCTTTTTTCCTCTTCTGAGACCACTCAAACACCCACATGTGCACACAGACACACCCAAACAAACACACCCAAACACACACACACACACACACACAAAAGAAAACATTACAACACTCTTTTTTTTCTCTTCTCGTGGACATATAGAGGAGACGAGGGAGAGGAGCAGCTGTCAGGTCCAGACACAAATATGCAGACAGACAGACAGACAGACAGACAGGTGGCTGTAGTTATTACAAACACATGCAGTTAATAAATAACAGAAAGAGTGCTGAGTTTTAGTGAAGATGCTCTAGGTCCATTATTATTATTATTGGCTTAAGGCAGCTAGAAGATATCATATCGCTAGGTTTACCTCAGTGTGTAGCTAAATTGTATATAAGACTAGCTAAACGTCAACATTTACCTGAGTCAGCTAGCTAAACTGTATATAAAACTAACTAAACATGAATATTTACCTCAGTATGTAGTTAAATTGTATATAAGTCTTGTAAAATATCAGAATTTACTTCAGTCAGCTAACTAAATGTATGCAGCCATTTTTGATTAAATAAATAAATAAAATAACTGTTTAGATAGAAATCTATACTTTTTCGTGGGTAAAAAAAATGTGGTAATATTTTAAAAATCTAAAAAATAAAAAAAAAGATATATCTTATAGATATTTTTAAAAAATATATAAGTTTGTCCTTGTAAATGTTGTGATTTAGAACCCAATCTGAATCCATCATATTACAAATTATTTATAGAGGATTAGCTTAGCTTGTTTGTTTGTTTGTTTGTTTGTTTATCCATTGGATTGTAAAATAACACAAAATGTATTATTATTTCTTATCTATATTCCCATGTCTGTACTGTTCTGGTTCTTTCCGGAACTTTCCTTCGTGTTTCTATTCTGAAGGTTAGCTTAGTTCATATGAAAAGTTTCTAAGTAAAAACTTGAGGCCAGGTTTGTGATTTCATTTTCTGGCTTAAATGAAACAAAATCAAACCTTTTTTTTATGAGATCAGGTTTTAGTTCTAGCCATAATCGTAATCTAAAAGCTAATCCAGCTGATTATGGAATTCTGGAAAAGTTAGCTTGTTATTTGCTAAATATTTAAAGTTTTTCTGTCATGTTAGTGTTTCTACTTGGAAGTGAATGATTAGTTTTTAAGGATCAGAGTCACTAACATTCCCAAGCACTGAACAAATATGCTTAGCAGTCAAACAAAGCTAATAGTGCTAGCAAAGCTAAAGTCACACCGAGCTGAGATTCACAATTAGCTCTAAAAAATGTGTTTGAGGTAAGAGTTCGTTAGCAATTCATAAATGATTAAAATTTATCCAAAAACAAAAAACAAATCACCCTTGATTACGTACTATGCTTACAGGAGTGTGAGTTAGCTCTGAAAATGATTTAGCCAAATTCCATGCACTTTCCCAGCGGTGTAAAGGACAAACAAAAGCCTGAGTCAAACAGCAGCGTTGATTTGGGTGCAGGGCTGCTGACTTTCCCATGCAGAGAGTAAATATGCTGAATAATCAAACAGCTAGCGCAGCTAAAACAAAGCAGAACAAACGGCTTGAACAGCTGGACGCTGAGCTCTGTGTTTATGAGCCCTGACCACTGTGATTCCTAACCTCAGCATGTGATATATTAGAGAACATACACAACTCTGGAGCTCGCTAGGTCACAGGTTCTCCGTCTCCCATCTGAGGAACCGGGTAGAAGTTTCCCTGCTTGGATCAGGGACGTGATAATTACAGCAGGAGTTTGATCGGGTGTTAAAACAAGAAAAAGAAAGAATTTGATCTTGTGTGTCATGTTCTGAGGATTTGGTTAGGTTTCCAAACATCTGGTTTCAATTTTTATTTCAGAAGAGCATTTAAAGGAAGTATGTTAGACTTATTAAAGGCTTTTTTTTTTTGCTATGTTTGCTACGATCTCGTGTAGTTTGTTTCTGTATTTTTCTAAATGTTAATTCGTTCATCTTTCATTGTTTATTAATATTTAATATTTCTAACACAGTAAAGATGTCTGTATTAACCATCTACACTCTTCTAAGCCAGCATCAGTCATGTTAGCATCAGTCATCTTAGCTTAGCAAGCTCAGTTTAGCTGCGTGTTTAGCAAAGACAGACTAACCAAGCTAACAGAATCTTTCCTGACTAGCTAGCTAAGCAGCTAGCATTTCTATTTTTTCCATGATTGACTGGTTGTTATTCGAAAGTGTGTATTATTTAACTTTTTGGAAAAAATGTGCACCTTTTCCAAACAAACTCAAACTTAAGTGTTGATCATAAGTAAAATTTTACCAACAAAAATGCGCTTTCATATTTCACATTTAAATTGGTAAGCATATTTAATTAGGATAATTCTTATAAAAATGATTCAGATGAACTTTTGTTTTCTGATTCTGAATAGGTCTTGTATTAAATTCTGTGAAATATTTTTTTCTAAGATGCTTTAAATTTGATATTAATTATGTCAATTAATTTGACATTGAAATTAATTATGAATATTTTAATATCTTAATTACTAGTTTATTTGTATGCTTGCTTTATTATTATTACTATTATTATATTTTATTTTTTGCATTTGTTTTATTTAATATTTTTAAATTTTAATTTATTTTTTAATTATTATTCTTTTCTTAATTATTTATCTGCTTTCTGTTTTTTTCCTCTTATTGTGTATTTATTTTATTTGCATTTTTGCCTTTTGAAAGTTGCACTGTAATATAGAACAATAGCTTTATTATTATTATTATTATTATTTTGTTATTATTTTATTATTATTTTTTCATAATTTTTTTTAATAATTATTATTCACATCCATGTTGAATATTCTACACCTTCAAATCTTCCTCCCATTTTTTTCCCTCTGAACTTTTCTCTTTATTCATTTTCACTATTCCAGATCTGCCCACTGAGGGTAAATTTACACACCACACCACACCACACCATCTGAGCTGCACTTTAATAGCATGCATAACCGCTCATTTTACTGTGACATGACATGAAAAACACCATCATTTCCCTTTTCTTCCACACTTCCTCACACAGTTCTTTAGAGGACTCGTGTAACGGCGCCGTCTCTATTTTAGACCTACAGTAAGTGGGCGGTCATCTTCAGAGCTCCGTCTGGAGGATGCTGCAGAAAAAGGAATTACGTCTGGTTAAGTAAAGCAGCTATTAACCAGCCGGATCGGATGATGAGAGCCGACGGATCATGTCCATTAAAAAAAAATCACAGCTTGATTTTTCGAGTAGGAATTGAGTCCTGTAGACAATTTATACGTTTAAAGAAACTGACCAACAATCGATGCCGTCCTGCATGCTCGAGATGTTATTAATATTTCGCACACAAATCAGTCGAGTTCCAGATACCCCAATGGTATTTTTTATTTATTCCTTCATCAGAATGAGACACAGAGTGTGGAGAAAATGGCTTTTGTGAATTCAAGCGTGAAAAATATCTTATTAAACAAAAAAAGAGATGGAGCACACTCCAGGGAGAAATATTTGCATTATTTTCCCCCCCAGTGATGGAGAGCACCAGTGATGGGTATCAGCTTGGTCTTAACAAATTGGGTGTGTGTAGGTTCTCTAATTTGTGTGTGTGTGTGTGTGTGTGTGTGAAAGGGAGTTAACTAGTAATTCAGTTTGGCAGTAAACATTCCCTTTATGTCTACAGAAATAAACCCCGATGTGAGATTGAAGAGTTATCATCGGAGTTGACGTGACAAAGGACTAAAAGTGGGAACAGACTGTAGAGTCTGAGATATTTCAGTTAGAGAAAACAGACAGTGAACAAACTCACCGCACACACACACACACACACACACACAGGCGATATTTCTAAAGTGTTATACATACTAGCTAGCTGGCTTCCATAAATAGTGATGACAGGGTGCGTAAACCTTTGCACACACCACTTTTATTATTTTATTCTTCGAAATACAGTAAATTCACCAGATAAATAGTTATTGTGCTTTAGAGTTTACACAAATAATTCTAGCTTAAGGTGAGAAAATCATTTTCAATGACGGAAAATTAACATATGATTGACTGAGGGTGCACAAACTTTTGCACACACAGAATTCTCAGTTTTATTCTTTCGAAAACAATAAATTCAGTAAATAAATTAAATAGTTACTGGGTATAATGCGCCTTTCTGTCAGAGTTTGCTGACGATCAGAATCCTTAATTGATTAATTAACACATCATTATTTTTATCCGTTTATAGTTACGCTTAACATTCGCTTAAGTTACAGTAGCTATAAACACCAGTTTCCTTACCAGTCTTTCTGTCTCTCTCTCACTCTCTCTCTCTCTCACTCTCTTTTCAAGTTATTAAGACTTTATATAGTGCAAATGCCACGCTTTTGGACGTTGAATATTTTCATCATGATTAGTTTTTTAGTTCTCGCTTTGAATCTTAAAACATAGGGAGTGCTGCTGTTTCATTTTAAACCTTCTGTACTGCATCTTTTATTCATGATGTTTATTGAAAAACATAGTGTCTGACACTGGATTTACACACGCATATACACACACACACACACACACACATATTTAAGCAAAGCAGACAAATCCTCTCAAAGCCTGGTGCCACTTCAGATGTCATTTGTCTCCCAGACATAAGCCTCTGTGTGTGTGTGTGTGTGTGTGTGTGTGTGTGTGTAAATCCAGTGTCAGACCCTATCGTTTCCATCCCACTCCACATGAAGAGGCCACTTAAAGACTCAGAGAGACTTGGGCATGAATTATTAAAAAGATAGACACAGTGTTCCAAAGCAGATTCCTTCGTTCATTCAGTGAGTCGGTTTCACAATCACTGAATCGTTTGATCGTGATTGATATCCGTTCCTGACATTCAGTGAGTAAGAAAAATGATTTAGTGAATCTTTCAGTCATGACTGACATTTGCTTCTCTTTTGTTCTGTGAGTCAGTCTGTGAATCGCTGCATTTTTACTGAGATAAGAGCCTCTTTTGGTCAGTTGGTGAAGATTTGAATCAGCGAATTGTTTGTCTATGACCTCTGTTATTTAATGACAGAAATTTGTTCATCTGTCTGAGAGTGGGTTTTGTGTTTTTCAGCAATTCAGTGCGTGAATCAGGGAATCTTTAGGTTTTAGTGAGATTTGTTACTCTGTCTTCCAACGAGTCATGTTATGTCCTAGATTTGCTCCTCTATCTTTCAAAGAGTGAGTGTGTAATTCCTCTTTTGTTTAGTGGGTCAGAGTATGAATCAGGGAATCATTTGGTCATTTACTTTTTAAATCTTTTGTCTGTATCCAAGTTACACTGCTCTCTGATTCAACAAATCACTGAATATTTTTGCTCCTTTGTCTTTTTATTGAGTCATAATATGAATCTGTGAATTGTTTGGTCCTGTCAGGATTTGACTCAGTGAATCTTTTGGCTATTACAGTGATTCACTTTTCTCTTATTCATTTCAGATATTCTCTATTGTTCTGATTCACTGCCCGAAGCTGGACATTCCTAGACTTTTACAGAGATAGATATATCTATTATAAATTTGTCCTTGCTGCTTGTGGTCTCATCAGTGAACAAATCTGTAGGAATCATTTAAACGAATGAACTTAAATGACTCGAGTCAATTGAATCACTGTCAAAAGAAAACCCTCATGTGGAAGCAGCAGACTGAAAATGGTAAGAGATGATCCATACTCACTGTGTCCTCTATCATGTCATGTTCTTGGCTCTAAAACTCTAAAGCTCCGTCCTGAAAAAGTCACTAT
This sequence comes from Hemibagrus wyckioides, assembly GCF_019097595.1. Classification (NCBI taxonomy): domain Eukaryota; kingdom Metazoa; phylum Chordata; class Actinopteri; order Siluriformes; family Bagridae; genus Hemibagrus; species Hemibagrus wyckioides. Next base: position 2,091,275 of record NC_080727.1, read on the forward strand.
GTGTGATGTGGAACGTTTACTCATTTACCATATCTCAGCTGTTATGGGTCCTGAGAGAGAGAGAGAGAGAGAGAGACGGGTGAAGTCTTGGCCTCTCCACAGAGCTGTAGATGGCAATAATTAATCACAGAGATGGCGAGTTGGCACGGCAGGAACACAAGCGTCTGCACAGGGACACACACCAAGAGCCAACGAGATAGAGGAATGAAAGAGAGAGAAAAGAGACAGACAGACAGACAGAGGGCAAGAAGAGAGAGGGAGAGAGGATGATGAAAGAGGAAAGGGGGAAGGATGAGAGAAGATACAGTCTGTAGGTTCTTCAACACTCTAATATTATTCTGGATAGATAGATAGATAGATAGATAGATAGATAGATAGATAGATAGATAGATAGATAGATAGATAGATAGATAGATAGATAGATAGATAGATAGATAGATAGATAGATAGATAGAGAGAGAGAGACACACACTGCAGGAACTCTCTTCATACTGACAGTTATAACATTTAGAACCTACAGAATTTGCATTGTGTGTGTGTGTGTGTGTGTGTGAGGGAACCAGCAGAAGATTAAAGACAGTCGCAGGCCTTCACCTCACCACAGCCTTGCACTTGTTGGACAGATGAATGGAACTGTGCATTAAACTAGAACATCTGGAGTCCATCAAGACCCCTTGAGTCATCACTCACTCACTCTCACTCACTCTCTCTCTCTCTCTCTCTCTCTCTCTCTCTGACACACACACACACACACAGTCCTACTTTTGACTTCAGGACAGGCGACGACGTGGCAACACATCTGCCCTGACTGTAAAAGATGGCTAATCGCCGTATCCAAGAGCTCCGGGTGCAGATCAGGGATTGTTTACACTTTGCTAAAGAGCTTGACACGAGAACCCTGTGAAGCTCTGTGCTGAAAGGAACACCAGGAGAACGTGCTCTGATTATTCGATTCATCTGTAAGCTGCCTCACACACAGTCAGGAAGTCAACCTAGCAATAACACCACCCTCTGGAAGTGGGCTGTGTCCCAAACGGAGTGTGGAAGAAAATCACTCAGCTGCTTAAAATCGTTAGGATCTAACTTCAATACGCAGTTCTTTATTTTCAGATTATGACACACACTTTTGGCAAATAATTGTGGCTTAGATAGATAGATAGATAGATAGATAGATAGATAGATAGACAGACAGACAGACAGACAGACAGACAGACAGACAGACAGATAGATAGATAGATAGATAGATAGATAGATAGATAGATAGATAGATAGATAGACAGACAGACAGACAGACAGACAGATAGATAGACAGACAGACAGACAGACAGAAATACAAACATGAAAACATCCGTTTCAGCAAACTCAACCAGACTAACACTAAACCAGAGAGCTAAACTCTTGGAATTCTGAATTTCTATGAAAACCTTGTCGCTAACAATTCCAAGATTTCATAATTCCGAAGTCTGAGGTCTTCCCAAGGAAAATCTTGTTGCTAACAAAAACACAAACACGGAAACATCCGTTTCAGCAAACTCAAACAGACTGATGCTAAACTGTCGGAATTCTGAATTTCTTCGAAACTCTCGTCGCTAACAAAAACACGAACACGGAAACATCCGTGGTTTGTCCACTCTTTGCAGCTTGGAGTTACAGGAATTCCACAACTCCAAAGTCTGAGGTCTTCCCACTTCCGAGGTCATTGGAACGCCTCAGTGCAGAGATCCGCGACTTTCTTAGCTGCTTCTTCTTTTCAAAGTTAAACCCGAAGGAGAGACGCTTTAGAAATGTTTGCTCTTTCAGAATTCTGAAAGACTCCTAAGAGGGAAAGAAAGTGACACGGAGATTTACTTCAAACCCCGACCTAGAGAAATGATGAGAAGACGATGAGATGTTCGGAGTAACTCAGAAAATCCCGGGATAATCATGGCCGCTGATCCCCGCTACGGTGCCGAGAGCCACGCTCGGATACGCAGCCGCATGCCAATGTACTGGAATCTCCGTCAGTTCTGGATTTTTATCTGGAGTTCAGTTCTTTTAGTGCTGTAGTGATGTATATTAGGATATTTACGGTAGATGAGCTACTCCAGAAATTACACTAGAAGGCTGATGTTTGGTCTGACAGTTAAATAGGTCTCCTCAGTGCACAGAACAGACACAAGCGGTTAGGGGTTTCCTGTTGTTTTGTCTGTGTGTGTGTGTGTGTGTGTGTGCGTGTGTGTGTGTAATGTTTAGTGGGTTACCTGTAGTCTGGAAATTTGGTCGAAATTTTCCAGGTCATCAACAGCAAAGAAGTTCAGCTGTGAATAGTGTCTTTATAGTTGTCATGATTAAACCCACACACATGCACACACACACAGACACACACACAGACACACACACACACACTAAATCATCAACTGCCGTTTTATACTAATAGTGGGGTAGAAGAGTGGGGCAGTTTATACACAGAAACACTCGGGATACAGTGAGTAATTACATACACACACACTAAATATCATCAACTGCCCCTTTATACTAAATTTGGGGTCAAACACACACACACACACACAAGATACAGGTCAGTCTGCATGTGTATTTGTGTGTGTGTGTGTGTGTGTGCATTTGAGTATGTGTGTATGTGTATCTGTATGTGTGTGTGTGTCTGTGGGTGTGTGTGTGTGTGTATCTGTGTGTAGCATACAGGAGCATTAATATTTCTCCCATATCATCTCTCTCTCTCTTTCTCTCTCTCTCTCTCTCTCTCTCTCTCTGTGTGTCCAGTGCGTGAGTGTGTGAGAGCGGTGTGGAGTGGAGGAGATGGAGGAGCAGGCGTGCACCGTGGGCGTCGCCCCCCAGCAGAAGGTGCTGCGCCGCGGTTGGCTCAGGAAGCAGGGCGGCTTCGTCAAAACATGGCACTCACGCTGGTTCGTGCTGCGGGGAGAACAACTGTACTATTATAAAGATGAGGATGAGAGCAAGGCACTGGTGAGTGACACACACACACACACACACACACACAGGGCGGATGAAAGAGTGACCTCACATTAACTTCCAGACTGAGCAGTAATTTGTGATGAACCTCGTCCTCCTACACGGTTCCTCTTCCTCATCCAAGAGAAACGTTCTCACACACACACACACACACAGACTCTTATCTCCTAACAAACATTCATTTTCCAGCCATGTTCAACAACACATTTTTGACAAACTCCCAGAATGCAATGCAGCTAGCTAAACATGACGCTAGCTGAGTTGAAAAGCTGCTGTAATTTTATTGCCTTAATTTTTTAATCATTTGTCACATCATCTTTAATTGCAAAATAAATAGCTAGCTTTAATGCTAACAACAACAAAGATATCACAAAAATGTCACTGGAATTACGGTAGCTAATTAGACACAGCTAGCTAGCTAATGTCACAGACAAATACGCAAATCAGTAAAGAATGTGTAACTATAACAGCATGTCCGGTGCAATACAATTTTTAAATGAATTAACTAGCAATTTCTTAGCAGTTTTTAGTTATATTTACTGCTAAGTTAGCTAGAATTAGCTAGAACTTGAGCTACTGAAGTTATAAACGCTAGTTCTTTTGTCTCTTGAAATTAAAGACAAAATAATCAGCTCAAAAAGATTTTAGAAAAGTTCCAGGCTAGTAAAAGTGACACTGGAGACTCCTTCCTTAAACGATACGCAAACATCTCCTTCGCTAAACCAGCGAGAGATGATTCAATAGCTCCTGCTAATCCAAACAGAATCGTGCCTGCTAGCCCCTATGGTTTTATTTTTCTGTCTTCACATGACTCAGTGAACACTGGCTCAGAAATCCCCCAAACCTGTCATGACACACTCCTAAATGTTCGGAAACACGAGTGAAAGATATTTGCGGAGCAGTCGGTGCAGCTGGAAACACATCCCTGTTGCTTTTGGTCTGTTTTTTTTTCCTGAAGTAGCGCTGACGTTTTCCAGTCGAGCGCAAAGCGGACGGAAAGCTAAACAGTGCGGGTTTGGAAGAGGCTTTGATGGTACGCTAACGCTAAACGGAGTCTCAGCTTATGGATATCGTTCGTCTTAAACTGTTCCACATGACTCGAGAAAGACTCGGGGCCTTTGGGGTCTCGTGAAAAAAAAACAGCAGATGTAAGAAAACCATGACAGAGAAGATTAGCCATATGATTTGAGGAAGAGTTTTAGCAAACAGAGAGCGAGAGAGAGAGAGAGAGAGAGAGAGTGCTGTTAGCATTCTGATGTTTTAGCAAATGATTACACTAATAACACAAGCATGGTATTGAATATTTAATTTAATTCACAATCACAAACTAATTTATCTGCTTACTTAGCTAAGCTAACTTATTAACTAGGCTCTGAGGCACTAAGGGTGGGTCTGAGGCACTAAGGCTCTAATTTTTTGAGGCATTGAGGCTCTGCAGGACTGAGGTTTTGAGGTTCTGAGGCTTTGAGGCATTGAGGTACTGATCCATTGAGGTTCTGAGGCATTGAGGCACTGAGACATTGAGGTCCTGAGGCTTTGAGGCACTAAGGCATTGAGGTTCTGAGGCACTAAGGTTATGAGGTTTTGAAATACTGAGGCTCTGACACTCTGAGGCAATGAGGTTTTGAGGCATTGAGGTTCTGAGGCTCTAAGGCACTGGGGCATTGAGGTTCTAAGGCACTAAGGCTCTAAGGCACTAAGGCTCTGAGGCACTGGGGCATTGAGGTTCTGAGGCAATAAGGCTCTGAGGCACTAAGGTTCTGAGGCACTAAGGGTCTGAGGCTCTAAAGCACTAAGGTTCTGAGGCACTGAGGCTCTGTGGCTCTGATGCATTGTGGTACCATAGCACTGAGGCTCTGAAGCATTGAGGCACTGAGGCTCTGTGGCACTGAGGCAGAGAGACAAAGACTGTGTGTATTCATTAGAGTCAGAGTTTTTTGTGAACACTGTGGTGATGATCTCAGATGTTTGAGGAGCAGACAGATGGAGCGAGACAGATGGACGCAGACTGAGACGCAGAGTAAACACAGACGCTGTGTGTTCACAAATAACCCATGAAACCTCATGAAAAACAGACTCTGAGGCAGTGCAGGTAAAGGCGGCGTCCTCGTGCGGGGCTTTTAACCTTGGATCAAAAAACTTTCAACTTTGTAATGAAAACAGCGCTAATGTCTGACCTGAACCTGACATTAAGACAAAAACCCAAAACTGTTTGTAGATATAATTAATTTCACCTCAGAATAAATGACAGCATTTTATACCACTGTTTAATTCTTAATTCTGATTGGTCAGAAAGTGGTGGTTTATTTTCTTACACTGACCGATGCTCCATGTGAACAAACTTTGAAACACTTTGATGTGGTGAAGCTTTCCTTAAGAAGTCGGGTTTGCTTTACGTTAAAGGAAGGAGTCTCCAGTGTCTGAGCTTTAGCTTTGTAACAGTCAGTATTCTGCACTTTCTCTGTCACATGAGAACTGTTGATTATTTATTATTAAAACGTAACAGTTTAACAACATAACTAACATAAATGTAACTAATGTAACATAACTAATGTATCTAATGTAATGTAACTAATATAACCTACACTATATTGTCAAAAGTTTTGGGATGTCCACCTTTCCATGCACATGAATGTAATATGGAGTTGTCCCGCCCTTTGCAGCTATAACAGCTTCAACTCTTCTGGGAAGGCTTTCCACAAGGTTTAGGAGTGTGTTTATGGGAATTTTTGACCGTTCCTCTAGAAGCACATTTGTGAGGTCACACACTGATGTTGGATGAGAAGGTCTGTCTCACAGTCTCCACTCTAATTCATCCCAAAGGTGTTCTATGGGGTTGAGGTCAGGACTCTGTGCAGGCCAGTCAAGTTCCTCCACACCAAACTCACTCATCCATGTCTTTATGGACCTTGCTTTGGTCACTGGTGTGCAGTCATGTTGGAACAGGAAGGGGTCATCCCCAAACTGTTCCTATAAAGCTGGGAGCATGAAATTGTCCAAAATGTCTTGGTATGAAGCTGAAGCATTAAGAGTTCCTTTCACTGGAACTAAGGGGCCAAGCCCAACCCCTGAAAAACAACACCTGAACTCAGTGATTTGGGGAGGGGTGTCCCAAAACTTTTGGCAGTACATAACTAATGTAACATAATGGATGGAGCTAATGTTAGCATATAGTAGCATCTGCTGGATTCTTTCCCGCTAGCTCATTCAGCATTGCAGTGCTAAGTTGAATTTTTGTGACGTTTGATTTTGTGCCAATGCAGAAAACTGAACAAAAGAAAGAAAAAAAACCTGATGCTTTTTGAGAGAGACGTGTCCCTGGTTCTATTTCTGACCTGCTGAAAAATCTGAGTTGTTAAATCAGACACACACAGAAGACACTCAGTGAAAGTCAGGTTTATGGCCGTAGCGGCGGCGGCTCCTCGCCTTTCTCTGTATTCCAGACGAGAAGAAGACCAGACAAGTCACGTAGCACATCCCAGGCATTTTCTGTGTTTTCCAGGGAGACGAGTGCGCTAAAGGTCTCTCTCTTTTTCTGTCTGTCTGTCTCACTTTCTCACCTGCCTCTCTCTCTCTATCTCTCTGTTTCTCTCACCTGTCTCTCTCGTTTCTCTCTCTCTGTATTGCTCTGTCTCTCTCTCTCTCTGTATTGCTCTGTCTCTCTCTCTCTCTCTCTGTATTGCTCTGTCTCGCTGTCTCTCTTTCTCTCTACCTGTCTCTGTCTCTCTCTCTCTCTCTCTCTCTCTCTCACTGTATCGCTCTGTCCTGCTGCTGGTCGTGATCCAGCCCTGATTTCCAGTAGCAGAATCGGAACTTCCAGACAGGAGGCTATGGTTTTCATGTCGGAATCAAAGGAAGGGCTTTTCCTTCTTGTCCACTGCAGATTAAAGACAGACGCAGAGAGCGAGAGCCAGATTTCTGGGAAAGACGTGTGTTGTATATTTGATACCACAACGCTGCTGAGTTCTGCATTCTGATTGGTCAGAAGGTGTTGATTCATTCTCTGTAACAGCGGCCCTGACAGTAGCGCAGCTGCACATCATTTATTCATACGGCTTTATGTGAATGCACTTCTAATACCTTTTTGTTTCTATGGCAACCACTTGTTCTCAGGGACTTGTACGGTTTCATATCATGAAGTGTTTATGGAAGGAGTCTCTAGTGAGAGGGCTTTGTAACCGTCAGACGTAAAGCTGGAACTTTGAGAGAGAGAGAGAGAGAGAGAGAGGTGATGGAGAGACAGGTGAGAGAAACAGAAAGAGAGAGAGAGAGGTGATGGAGAGACAGATGAGAGAAACAGAGAGAGAGAGAAAGAGAGAGGTGATGGAGAGACAGGTGAGAGAAACAGAAAGAGAGAGAGAGAGAGAGACTTTTTTTGACTTTTTACGCATCTTTTATTTACACAAGTCACATATAGGATTCACAGTGACTTAATAAATAAATAGATAAATAAATAAATACGTATTAAAATAATGTCAATAAATTAATTTAAACATGAGTGAAACAGAGAGAGAGAGAGAGAGAGAGAGGTGATGGAGAGACAGGTGAGAGAAGGCTTGTATATAGCTGCTAAATAACATAAAATGTAGCTCTAAATGGATAAAAAGAATGGAGGTGTTGTATTTAGGCATAATTGTTGTTTTAAATGTAAAAGGAATAAAAACCAAAAGACAATATTTAAGATTAAGGATGTAACAGTGACGTCTCTTCATCCCAGCTCTGGGTGTTGATTATTTCCCTGCACTGCATGCACATTTCTGTGAAGCTGCTCTGTGACACTGTGAGAGTTTAAAACCTGAGACAAATACGCTCACTTGTGTATGTTTAACTCCGGCCGTGATCCTCATACGACCCTTATTCTATCTTTCTTTTCTTTCTGAATCATCTTTATTCCTCCGTGTTCTGTCTTTTCTCTCTTTTTCTTTTCTTTCCCACCGGATTGTGTTTCTCCTCCGCTTCTCATCCTGTTCGAACACGCCGAGTTCTCCTGCGTCTCTGCCCACATCACCACCATCAGCCTGATTTCCCATCACTCTTAGCAGTGTGTGTGTGTGTGTGTGTGTGTGTGAGGGTGTGTGTGTGTATGTGTGTGTGTACGCTGAAGGTCAGGCAGAATCTCAGAGGTGGGCGTCAGGCAGCTGGAGCAACCGCCGTCCCATAATGCATCTGTTGTTTTCTTGTTCTGAATGAAGGCCCTCATAACGATGATGACGGGGAAAATGTTTTCATTCAGTGACGCTGGACGAATGTAAATAAATTCTAATTGATATCCTTTTCCCCTTTTCTTTGATAAATAATTCATTTATGCAGAGATTAAACATCATTATGAAATATTAAAGAGCTCATGTTTACATTAAAAGCCGACGTTACTCACTTTAAATCTGCATCAGATCACTTCAACCACAGACCTCAACATTCATCACAGACAGATTCATTCATTATTCATCTAAATATTCACTTTATGTATGAGGACAGAACTTTAACAGTGAACAAAATGGCAAAAGAAAGAAAGAAAGAAAGAAAGAAAGAAAGAAAGAAAGAAAGAAAGAAAGAAAGAAAGAAAGAAAGAAAGAAAGAAAGAAATTAAATGAATGAATAATGAGAGAAAGAAATAAAAGAAATAATAGGATACAAGAAAGAAAGATTGTAATGTACATTTGACTGGATGATAAAAGAAAGAAAGAAAAAGAAAGAAAGAAAGAAAGACAGAAAGAAAGAAAGAAAGAAAGAAAGAAAGAAAGAAAGAAAGAAAGAAAGAAAGAAAGAAAGAAAATTAAACAAAGATAAAAAGAAAAAGATAAAAGAGAAGGACAAGAGAAAAAAAACAAAAAATAAAACTGAAAACAAAAATTGCAAAGAAAGAAAGAAGGAAAGAATCACATAAACATACAAATAAAAGAAGAAAGTAAGAAACAGAAAAGAGAAAGAAAGGGACAAAAATGAATGTGTGGAATAATTTGCATAAGAAATTTTATTGGTTCAAAGTCATGCTTGAAATAATTGATTTAATGACATCACAGCAGTAGCCCCGCCCCCGTCTTCAGTGAAAAATATATTAATGAATACTTTAGCATGAGGCAGGATGAGGGTGCCATTACATATGCACAGAGACCTGAGTGAAGGGAAAGTGTGACTGTAAGAGTGAATAGAATCTCCTCTTTAAGCCTGGAGCATTGCCTTATATCTCACTGGATTATGTTTCCAGAAAATTCCCAGCCTTGCTCGCTGTGTGTGTGTGTGTGTGTGTGTGTGTGTGTGTGTGTGTTCAGGACCAGAGCTGTGACGACTTGCTTGTGTTTGGGATTCACTGGGATTGGATTCCCTGAACATCTCTCAGCCACGTGTGTGTGTGTGTGTGTGTCTCTGTGTGTGTGTGTGTGTGTCTGTGTGTGTGTGTGATGAGATTTTATTACTGTGGTGTGTTTGGTGTGTATTTACACCTTCGTTATTCTAAAACACGATCTAGGAGACGGATTGTTCTCTCCATTTCTCCGAGCCAGGTTTATCATTTAGTTTCAGCATCAAGCAAAAATAAATAAAAATAATAATAAAATTAAGAGAGAAAAGAAAAAAAGCTTAATGAATTAAGGAAGGAAGGAAAACGAAATAAAAAATGAAGAATCGAAGAAAGAAGCGAGGAAAGTAAAAACAGATTATAAAATATATAAAGTTAAATGAAATAAAGAAGGTAAGGGAAAAGAAAAAAAGAAGAATAAAATGAAGAAAGAAAGTACAGATTATCAAAAAAGACAGAAAGATACAATGTAATCTGAGAAGAAAGAATGAAATAAAACACAGAAGAAAAAAAAGAACAAAAGAAAGAAAGAAAGAAAGAAAGACACAAAGAAAGAAGGATAGAAGGATGGAAGGAAGGAAGGAAGGAAGGAAGAGGTGATAGATGGATGTGATTGTGAGATTGTGGTGGATGTTGTGGATTGGTTGCCGTGGTGACGTCACTGAAAGCAGAGACGCCTCATGTTGTGTTCAGTGTCTATGACGTCTGGAATGCAGTGAATGGCATCTTCTGGGGTCAAAGGTCAGATAAAGACGTACAGGATCCGCGTGGGCAGGGGACTAAATTACGTGAACATTCACACACACATATACACACACACACACACACACACTGTAGACTGTTTTGTGATCAGTTGCTGGCATTTTCACCTAATGGGATCTGGCCGGGTGAAATGGACAAAACTTCAAAAAAAAATTTAAATAAAAACAGAAAATATTTATTTATATGAAAAAATGTAAAACATGCGGTCAGACTGACCACAGTGTGATGTAACAAACAGGAGAGAAATTTAATGCATTTTGACTCAAAGTTACAAACCTCTGAACAGAAAGAAAGAAAACAAACACAACTAGCCCTCGATACGTCTGTAAAAGAAAGGGAAAAAAAACAAAGGACACAGAAAAAAGGAAGATAATGCAGGTATATAATCACACCTTGAAGCTTTTTTAGTGACATCACAAACTGAGCCTGTATGTAGCTCCGCCCACTTTGCTGCTTATTAGGTTGTAAAGAGTGATTTAATTCAGTTCCAATATAGAAAGAAAAAAAAATAAATGAAAATGAATTAACATCCATGGAAAACTGAATGGAAATGAAGGAAGGAAGAAAGGAATGGAAAGATAGAAAGAATGAAGAAAAGAGAGTACGAAGAAAAGAAAGAATGATGGAATGAAAGAAGGAAGGAAGGAAGGAAGGAAGGGAGGGAGGGAGGGAGGGAGGAAGGAAATAAGAAAGGAAGGAAGGAAAGAAAGAAGGAACAATGGATGGAAGGAAGGAAGGAAATAAGGAAGGAAGGAAAGAAAGAAGGAAGAAAAGAAATAATGAAGGAAGGAAGGAAGGAAATAATTAAGGGAGGGAGGGAGGGAGTAAAGAAAGAAGAAAGGAAGGAAAGAAAGAAGGATAAAAAGAAGGAAGGAAGGATGGAAAGAAGGAAGGAAGGAAAGAATAAAGGGAGGGAGGAAGTGAGGGAGGAAAGAAGAAAGGAAAGAAAGAAAGAATGAATGAATGAATGAAAGATGGAAGGAAGGAAGAAAAATAGGAAGGAAAGAAATAAGGAAGGAATTAAAGAAGAAAGAAAGGAAAGAATGAAGGAAGGAAGAAAGGAACTAACTAACAATTTAGAAATAAGTGAATAATTTAATCCTGTTCCTATGACTGGAGCGATCTAGCCTCTTTCTTCTGAGAGGATTTTGATGAAGTTCGTTAGAATAATTAGCGACTGCCGCTAACAGTAAGGAGGTTTCCGTGGCCTCGTCCTCCTGTTAGCGAGAGGTTAGGAGTGTCAGGGCTGCAGCAGTGTGATAATTAAGTGGTTATTTTTTTCCTCTCAGCCTTCACACCCACCTCGGCTCACACCTCCACTCCAGAACTGGGTCCTGCATGTGGAGAGATGAAGCAGGAGGTGTTTAATATTCCAGATGAATTCTAGGTCATTTCTCCAGGTGATCGACGGCCTGTAACTTTACTGTCTCCTCCTTCACCTTCATCCTCATAAAGCACAGAAACGGCTGAAAAAATGAAGCACAGAAATGGCTGAACTCTGAATTTCTGAATATTAGACAGCTATATTTTTGTGTCATTTATCAAAATCTGTCTTCATTTTCAAACGGGAAAAACAACTTCCTGAAGTCCGACGCCTCCAGATGCCCCTACGCCGCTCTTCGCTAAACCCCTGAACATTATCTAATCCTCCAAACTGCTGGTATTGGTCAGCGGCTCCTCCTCCTGGAGTTCTGCTCTACTGCAGAGTTCAGTTTAAATGCTAATACAGCAGATGGAGGTATTGATTTAGTTAGATCTGGGGAGGCAGATTAAGTAGAACCTGTGCGTGAACGATCAATACCATAATCCTCAATTTCCAAGCCCGTGTCCTCGAGTAGCTGGTTGCGCGAGCGCTCGCACGGCCTGGCTGATTTAACACGGCCGATTTGCTCCTCATCAACCCCTCCGTGACCCGAATGAGTGTTGCGCTGGGAAAACGGTTAGCTAATGGACACACAAACACTCCGGCAGAGTTTATTTCCATGAAATAAAGCTTAAGCAGACTGGGATTAGCGGGAAGGCCCTGTGGGTGTCAGTGGAACATTTGGTTTATGAGAAAGAGATCAGAATTATTTCAAGAAGGATGAAGCACTAGATAATGCCAAATGCTTGCTAAGCTTAAGTGTACATTAACGTTTCCTCAGTCCAGCCTTTTCCTGTCACATGACCCTAAATTGATGCATAATTGCAATATTTCTGCTGTTTACCTACCAGTTTATCCACCACACGCAAACCCAGTCAGACCTGACAGTTCCACCCCACACCACTAGAGGTCCCCATCAACGGAATACCTCCTCATAAGCCTCATGATCACCCTGATGTTGATTACTTTACCAGAACGGCACATCTTCACAGGATATAGTCCTTTAATAACACAGCAATAACAACTACACCTAGTCATTTTTATCCGTTTATAGTTACATCTAGAAAATAACGTTACTTCCTGTTAGCGCTTACGTAACAGCAGCTATAGTCATTCCCTCACCATGCAGCCTTGTCGTGTATCACAGGTTAAATAAAAAAATGCTTATTTTAATTCTTTAAGTTTAATTAGAACATGCCTTCTGACCAGTCAGAATCCAGAACTCATTAGCACTGTGTTATAAAGGTGGAATAATCATGTTTTGAACAATTTTGTGTGTTCTCTCTCTCTCTCTCTCTCTCTCTCTCTCTCTCTTTCTTTTCCGCGTGGCTCATACTGATAGAGAATCTCAGAGTGTAAATGTAATAAATCCGGTAGGTGAAGGTAATGGAAAGTTTGAGGTTAATCACAATTCTGGACCTCTCCAGTTTCTGCTCTCGATGCAGCTTGTGTTTGGATGTATGACGGATATTTTCCTCAAGCCAGAGCCATTAGTACCTGCCAGAAGTCCAGTGTTCCAGACAGTTCTGTGATTGCTGAAGGTAATTTTCAGAGAGGAGAACTCACTCAGCAGGAATCGGGGTGGTTGTTTTTTTTTTGAGATTGGCGTATAAACTTGTAACGGATTGGAATTGGTGGGCAGATGATTATTTATTCTTGAAATGAGTTTTACATGCAACGAGCTTGGAATAAATCATCAGAGTCTCACAAGTAAGGTGAAAACATCTTGCTGGGAGAAGTTGATCAGGAGCTCATGAAATGTATATGGTGGAGATCTCTAGAACATTCTGAATGAGCCTAATGAGAAAGATCTAGAAGTATGCCAAATTCAGATTCATGAGTTATCAGAATCAGGTCTGAGACATCAGAGACGACATTCAGCTTTTAATTATTTTAGACTGGACCAAAAACATAACCTAAACATCATGTTGTAGACTAACGTGAATTGATCAGCTTAGAATTGAACTTTCATTCAAATTAGTTAAATTAGTCACAATTAGTTAAATACTGTTTACAGAAATAAAAAACAATCTTTATTCTAGCATAACATGATCGTTAGAGAGTTTTATATGAATTACATGTGAGCTATTAAATAAAATGGCTACAAAAATAAGGACAGAACATTGTACGTTTCTGGAAATTATTTTATTTTTAATGTAACTTTAGTTTTTAGAAATTCTTCCACAATTCTATACACTACATCTGTGCTACCTTTGCCAAACTTGAGAAGTAATCATTCTCTCATTATTTATTTTCTCTATATATATTTTTCTTTATCAGTGTTTTTGCACTGCGCAGTTGTTCAAACACACCTGCTTTAACTCCTGATGAGATTTGACAGTTAGCTGGAAAAGTTTATTCAGGTGTTAAGAGTAAACTGAGCGGTGTAGCGGTTCAGTGAGATGTTAGAACAGGGAAACCTTGTAAGGACATGAAAAATGAAACATTCGCTGCTGTGGACGTGATGTTTGTCGGATCTTCTGCTGAGGTGGACAGATAGTTCTATTTTTTCACCACATCAGTAGTTATGGCATTAATGTGCCACTAATATCCCAAATGTGGTCACTTATTAAAGTAGAAAGTCAAGGTTAAACACACTTTTTTTGAGGCTACAGATGTTCCTAATGGATTTCACAGAGACTTCGAGGTCCTGCTGCATGACCAGTCGCGATTATCAAGCTGCTTGGCCTTTTTTCCTGTCGTCCATCTCTCTCCTGTCTGTCTCATCTATCCCAGGCAGTCCATAAACAAACAGACAAGAGGCTCTCTGATCTTGTTGAGCTTAGCTACACTCCTCGATGGAGGCATTCCCATAACTCAGCTCACACCATGGAAGCCTCGCCTCCCACCAGAGACCCAAATGTAATTAGAGCGAAACGTCAGCTGCATAACAAATCCGCTGTCCGTACCACCGTGTAGCTCCATTTGTTTCTCTTGCTAAAGGAGCAAATTCCGGACGCTGTGTTAGGCTAACCTCCGACCCTGGAGACCGGCGTATATAACTGTGCAGGGTAGTGTCAGTGTAACTAAACATCCGGTTCTCACAGTTCCTCACAGTCCCCAGAGTATGGCAAATACCCAAAAGGCCTGGCTGAAGGTCAATTAAAAAAGCACAAGCTCCAGTATGGCTTTGGGTTAGAGGATGATTGCAGATTTAGAAAAATTCTGCAAGCCAAGTCATATGGACAGTGATGGAAGTTCCATCCCAACCACATATCCACTTGGATAAGCCTCTAAGTGGCTTTCTAAAGATTTTATGACAACCATTTTCCAAATACTTGCTTAATCCTCCAATTCCAACAGTGTCCAGAGGGTTCCTGTCCATTTTAGTCCACTCTTCTGCTGACTTGGTGCCTGTGAATCTGTGTCAATTTTTGTTTCACCTACAAAAGTTTTCTGTAGAACTGGGACCTGGGGATTTCAGCTTTTCCTGTTGGTGGTTGTGGGGCAACATTCTGAGTAGGTCAAACCCAGACTTCTCTTTTCCTGCACACAGATTTCATCTCTCATCCCAGGAGTCTTCCCAAGCCAACTGTGAGATCTAATCACTCCAGTATGTCCTGGGTCTGTCCCGGGGGTCTCCTTCTAGTAGGACTTGCCTGGAGCTGACCTTCAAGACCTTAGCTAGATGAACCACCTCAGCTTGCTCAAGTGGCTCTGCTCTGAGGTTCTACCAGATTGTTGAGATCCACATTGTAGTTAAATGCTTACTTTTTGGGGTTAGATCACCGGACCAGACATGATCCAGCACCCTGGAGGAGATACAGTAAAGGATGTTGCTCAAGAGCTCAAAATTGACAATTTGATGACGTCAAGCATGTCGTAATCATGTCATAATAATGTCGTAATCATGTCCAAGGCTCAATTAGACTCTGGTAGTTATTGGTGCTGGTGTTGGATTCTGCTAACATCTAAGAGTTTCATAAACTTGATTTGTCCTTTTTTTGGTTGACCCTTCTCAGTTCCTATGTCCTTCACATCTCATCCAAAACAGCCTTCTGGAAATCTCTTTCTCTGTAACGTGTGTAGAGATTCACTATGTTAATGGGCAGCTACAAGCTTCTGCCAAAACTATGTAGGACACCGCAGAGGTTACAAGGCATGCTGGGAAATGAACTCCTGCCCCATGGTAGTAACCATGGTACGAAAGACGTGGCTGTTGACGTTTGAGAAAAGCAATCGTTCACACAGCGAGAGCCCAGAGAGCTTTGGCAGGGCTGGGAGATGAGAATTGATCTCCGGTGACCTGATGTGAAACCTGATGTACCATGCAGTGTAAAAAATCTGAGAGCAATTTGGATATGCTTAATTTGTCATGGATTTACTGAGTTTGTTTTTGCTATAATTATTATTTTAAATGAAGCTTGCATGTAAGAAATGAAGTCGCAATTAATCATATTTACTCCTGATGTTTCCTCATGATTTTGTTAGCTTGTGAGAAATATTCAGGGGTTTTTTTTCTGATTAACGTCACCGAAATGAGTCACAGTGAAGTTTTTTTTTTTTTACAGATTGCGCTCATCTCTGTGATATATTTATCTGTTTCTCAGACGTATCGTCCTTGATTTCCTCTGGAACACGTCTTCCATCTGTCGCTTGATGGCTATTTTTGTTTAGCAGAAAAATCCTGAATTCAAAGTCCTCCACGTCTCCTGCTGGGAAAGAGGAGAGGAAATGCTTCCGGCAGTCTTGCATACATTAAATTAGTTCAAAGCGAGGGCTGCTTTTAGTTTTCCAGCTTTGGTGATAACGATGACTTTAAATGATAGTTGCTTGCTTAGGTCACTCTGAGATCAGCTGCACAGCTTCCAGTCTGGAAACTCGGAGCTCTAATCCACATCAAACGAGTCCGTGCCCTTCCATCACCTTTACGAGCTCCATTAATGAGCTTCATACGCGGCGGCAGGTAACGTTTCCGGCTTTGAGTTCAGGCTTCATGAAAAAGTGACCTGTCGACAGGAAGCTCTCAGATCTTTTATCTCTGGTTAATGTTTATGGCTCTGGAACGCCGGCGCAGGTCACGCTACCACATGCGGAGCGCGTTTAAAAGGAAGAGGAAAGAGGTGGCGAGGTCACGGAGGTCATGAGCTGCTTTTGTTTAATGTGGATAATAATGGCTTCGCCTTTCACTGCGTTATTCATCAGGGCTTTCGGGGTGAAGACGTAATCTCACAAGGCCTTGCTGGGCATCTGATTCCAATTAGATTTCTCAGACAAACATCCTTGAATGTTATTAATAATCAATGATGGAGTGAAGCGGAGCTACTTTAACGACCCTGAACTGCTCATTTTCGCATAACATTATGAGAACGTTATAAGAACGCAAACTCTTCTTATTTTACACCAAAAATGACAATTGTTGTAGCTGAAGTGATTAAGGCGCTGGGTTGTTAAATGAAAGATCAGGGTTCAAGCTGCCACCGTTGTGCCCCTGAGCAAGTCCCTTAACCCTCTTCGTTAAGACCCTGGCTGACCATGCGCTCTGACCACAACTTCCAAAGCTGCGAAGAAAGAATTTCACTGTGCTGTAATGTAAATGTGACAATAATAAAGGCTTCGTCGTCTTCTTCTACTTCTTCTTCTTCTTCTAATTAAGTTATGACATCATATGACATCATATCTCATTTTTCATGATGTCATAAAACTTAAAGGTACAGCGTCTCCTCCGGCTGTTACAGAGCACTGACACTGGAGACTCCTTCCAGTTACGTCCTTTTTTATCAAATTTTAGTTACATTTAACGTTGAGGAAGTTTAACCAGGTCACAAGTTACCTCTTAGTTTATAGTCATTTTTCACCACTCTATCATTTTTTAATGAGACAAAAAATCTCTTCTGTCTGATGATGTCATAACTCTTAAAGGTACAGCGTCTCCTCAGAGTGCTGACACTGGAGACCATACATGTTGCATAACAGACTCCTTATAGAAAACGTACAGGATTTTGTGGCTCTCTAACCTTACAAGCCGCTCTCTACGAGCCGTGGCTATAGAAACAATAACGTATAAGAGCGAGCGCATGAGTTATCTATAAATCTGCTGCTGCAGAAAACCTTCTGACCAATCAGAATCCAGAACTCAGTGAGATGAGATGAGAAATGATAGACCGAACGAGAGAAAGAATTGTGTAGCAGGAAACGAGGAAAAGGAAGTTGAAAAAAGCTTTATTAATAGCAGTGTGGATTGTGAAGGCGGCGGTGATGATGTAAAGCGCGAAGGGTTTGGGCGAGTCGGATGCTGAGGAGGAATCAAAGAGTGGCTTAGAGAGCCGTGGAGCAGAAGCTGAAGGCATAACACACACTTTATCACCTTTAATACACACTGCAGTTACTCAGGCAGGAACACTGATGATATGTGTGTGTGTGTGTGTGTGTGTGTGAGACTGGAGCTGATTCTCCTGCGGGCTCGACGATGGATGGCTTCTGTTCTGGGTTCTGCTCTCAGCACCTACGGATACACACGACGCTGCTTTATTTAGCTTCCTTAGATTTGATCCTTTAGCGCACACACACACACACACACACACACACACACACACACAGTATGGATTAAAAGTTTTTTTTAGCTCTCCAAAATAACACAGGTGTATTTTAAGCTTCTAGAGCAATTCAATGTAGAAAAATAAAACAAAAATTATACATTTTTTAAAAATATGACACAAGTCTTCTCTCTGAAGATCCACAGCTGAGTTCAACATGAACTTCTTTTCTGTGTGATGTTTGATGAACCTTTTAAAACGCGCAATTTGTTGGAGAAGTAATATTTAAACTTGCTATAAATTTTAATTTTTTTTAAAAAAGCAACAACGTTAAAATGTTCGATTTCAACCAAATGGAGAAAAAAAAACAATCAAAATGACTTTGTTACCTGTCTAACAAACTTGCAAAAAAATAAAAAATAAATAAATAAAAAATTCAGTGACAGAAAACAAATGTTATTAATTACATTAACTACAAATCCAAGCATCAACATGAATAAAAAATATATTTAAATAAAAAAAAGAATAAAATAAAAAATTTAAATTGTAAGTTGACTTTTAAAATAGATAGAGAGATGGCAACCTTGTGTATTTCTTTAAATAAAATGAAAAATATTGACATTTTTTCCTCACAAAAGCTTCTTACTAATAACAAAAGAACAAAATAATTAAAACAAAAGAATATATAAATAAATATGAAATGAATTTTGTGTTTTTGACTTGACTATACACCGGTCAGCCATAACACTGTGAGCGATGACCGGTGAAGTGAATAAGACTGATGATCTCATCATGGCACCTGTTAGTGGGTGGGATATATTAGGCAGCAAGTGAACATTTTGTCCTCAAAGTTGATGTTAGAAGCAGGAAAAATGGACAAGTGTAAGGATTTGAGCGAGTTTGACCAAAAGGGCCAAATTGTGATGGCTAGACCACTGGATCAGAGCATCTCCAAAACTGCAGCTCTTGTGGGGTGTTCCCGGTCTGCAGTGGTCAGTATCTTTCAAAAGCAATCCAAGGAAGGAACAGTGGTGAACTGGCGACAGGGTCATGGGCGGTCAAGGCTCATTGATACACATGGGGAGCGAAGGCTGACCCGTGTGATCTGATCCAACAGACGAGTTACTGTTGATCAAATTGCTGAAGAAGTTAATGCTGGTTCTGATAGAAATGGGTCAGAATACACAGTGCAGGACGGGTCAGGTTTTGGCAAAGAAAGGGGACCAACACAATATTAGGCAGGTGGTCATAATGTTATGCCTGGCCAGTGTACAGATATCTGTTAACCTGAACGACATAAACCCTTAAAATGAACTCATATGACATGTTGTTGATTGTTGCTGTTTTCATCTTTCACCCATATACAGAATGTACTATATATATATGTAAACACAAATATATGACTGTCCTGGTGAAAATACAGGGTTGGACCGAGGATAGAAACAAAAACATAGAGTATAAACAGCAGCGTTGAGCTTATAGTCTGTTCCGGACGATTTGGGTAACATCTAATTTAACTCATTACTGCGTTCTTCCTCCTAAGCTAAGTGTGATAAATTAAAACCGGTGGACAGAAAACTGCTGGACGTTATCTTCCATGAGGAAATGCATGGAGGGTGTAGCTTACGGGATAAATGTGTTTGTTTTGAAGCACGAGAATGAGATCATGCTTCAAAAGTAATGGCACCATGTCATTTCTGCCAGGACATTTCAGAAATATTCTGAAATATTGCACTGGGAAGCTTGTGTCAGATTTTCTGGACATTTGTGTAGAGTTTGTGTTTCCTGGAGCTCATAGTGTTCTTCTGGTGTTCTGCAGGGTGCCATCTTCCTGCCGGGGAACCGTGTCATCGAGCATCCCAGCACCGGAGACGAAGCCGGCAAGTTTCTGTTCGAGGTCATTCCAGGTAAGATGAACAGCAAAACTCGCTAGGAATTTTAAATAGAGAGCATTCACAGAGGGAAAGTTCGACTCTAAGATGGAACGAAATTACAGAGTGGAACTGAACTGAAAGTTGATTCCGATGTTTATATTCCTGAGTGTTTACTTTTTTATTGTCCTTAAAGCATACCCTGGACTAGCATACGAGCTAAATGAGGTTTGTTACGACAGGAAAACACTAAAATGTTTAGTGCCGGAGGATTATATAAGCACTGGTTTAGGACTGTGAAGCAGGAAAAGCAAAAAAAAAAAAAAACATGCGGGAGAGACCTTAACCCTATCGGAACAGCCGAGTTTTTGGTTTCTGTGATTGATTTCAGGAGCCAGAGATAGTCCTGAGTGAGGATTGCAGACCTTTTCTTTTGGATTCAGAAGAACTTCTCTATTAGAATTAGGGATGTAGTGTCTTAGTGGTTAAAGCATGGCACCAATGATTGGAGGGTTATGAGTTTGAATTCCAGGTCCACCAAGCTGCCACTGCTGGGCCTTTGAGTAAGGCCATTAACCCTCAATTGCTCAGTTGTATAAAATGAGATAAAAGGTAAGTTGATCTGAATATGGGCATCTGCCAAATGTAAATGTAGATCACACTGTAGCCAATATCTTTGTTGGTGATCTGGTAGCCATTGGAGTAAGAACTGGCTTATTTCAAGGCCCAAGGAATAAAGTCCAGACAACAACCAAAACTGGCTTGATCTTGGGCGATGACTACAGATACATTTGCATTTACAGCATTTAACTTGTTTGATGAAAAGGCCACATGCTTGTTTGAAGACTACCAGTAGCTCAGATGTTTGCACAGAAGTTAATTCCATGCCTTGAATGCCAGAACATAAAAGAGCCAAGGGATGTTGGGTACAGTTGAGGATGGTGCAGGCAGGATGGGCCTGAAGGTGGGTGCTGGCTGAAGATTTTTAGATCAGATGCAGACAGCTACAGGAAACCAGTGGAGGAAAAATACCAATTGGGTGGTCTGGAAGAACTTGCCAGAAGACCTTGGAAGACCTGCCAGAATTTATGGTCCAGTTTTGAGATAACAAGGGACTGAACAAGCATCCATGTGGCCTTTGTGGACAGAAATAACCAGATCTTCATGATGAAACCTGTCAAGTCCATGATGTGTTGAGAGAAGGAGAGTCAATTGTCCAGGAGGTTGTGAGCATTGTCAGGTGGTACTGAACTGCACCAGTTGTATAAACTGTTTGGACGTTTGCTTAGAATCAGGATAGTGATGTCCAGACAAGTCTGAGTACCAAAATATTTCTTGGATGACCATATGATGGAACTGTATACACTGGCAACATAGAAGAACAGACATTAATATTCAATTCATGTCCTAGTCTGACCATTTCCATGACCTCATTCTGGACAATTCTTTAATTCTGCATGACGCTGAACCCAATCCAAGACTAAAACAGCAGTTCAGGGTTAAAGGTCTTGCTCAAGGACCAACAGTCCACTAGTCATGGGATTTGAGCTCCCATCCATCCACTCTCTAACAGAACCCTAACCTCTGAGCTACCAGATGTTTTCTGCATGCCTTATAGACTTCCTCTTCCTGTATTTGTTGGCTTATCTTGTAGCATCTGCTAAAGAAACTTCCAGAAGCTTTTTATTTTTCTCATAGCCAGTATCTGGAGGAGTGATGGAATGAAAGCAGGTGTTGGCTTGCACAGAAATCATCGTACACACACACACATTTGTAGCTGATTGGTACTCTTTTTATGGCCTTTTGTGTTACCTCTCATACTTTTACTTTTTCTTTAATGTATCCCATTTCACCTTTCATCTTCTTTCATCTTTCAATTGGTCGATATAGCGATGGAGCGATGGAATGCTTTTCATGGTGCTGGGGCAGTTTGTCCTTCACTGTGTCAGTCGATACGATGGTTCTGTGTGTGTGTGTTTGTGTGTGTGTGTGTGTGTGTGATAGCTTCAGGCTTGAAGTTCAGATTACCTTATTAACAGAACAAACTCTCCGCTTTGTCCCGTGAAAGTCACACAGCACAAACAGCTCTTTTTGTCCACCGGACGATTGGTAAGATTCGGATTATATTACCTTGACCTTGGGATGTTTGTGACATTCTTCAGTCTTGTCAGGACTCTGACCTTAATGAAAGAATCTCGTTGTTAATGTAGAGCTTTAGGATGACACACATCAACTTCTTCTGCCTTTAATTCACCTCAGACATGACAGTAAATGCCACGAGACATCCTTGTACTCCCGAGAGTTCCTCATACCAAAACCCTGTCTAAGTGTTTTTGTAACGCAACAGCAGATGTAAGATTATCAATACTGCGCCAGAAACATAAGGAACCGGAGATTTAAAACTGGCTTTTTGCCCTTTTGGAAGCACTGTGAGCCTCCCACTGGCCTGTCAGAGCGCCATGAAAAACTACACCAGCATGTGTAGGCATTGTTCTGCAGGTTGGTCCCGAAAGAGCTGAAAGAACATCTCCATATGCTCAAAGTTTTCAAAAGTGTGTGTGTGTCTGCTGTATTTTCTTGTTTGGTGACCAAGGCACATATGGTGTAGATAAAATAAGACTGAAGAAGTGCTAATGAATTATTACAGTGTTTGGCTAACTTGGATTTGGCTAAGTTTGGATAACTTCATTCCATTCCACCTTAGGAGACTAAATTGGTTCCATCTCGTAGCATATTTTATTAACTATACCTTTAAAAATATGTTAGATACAAATGATACCCAAGAAAATAAAACAGGATAACTGTTTCAAGGCTACAAAGATATCTGAGTAGCAAAACGTAGCATGTTAAACTAAAATTACCTCAGTGCATCGTTATTCGTTTAAAAATCATGCTAGTTAGCTAGTTTAGAAGCTACGTAGCCGCACTGCTTCACCCAAATCAGAGCATTTAACTTGATTACACCATCAAAAACATTTTAAAATACAAAAACTGACTAACATCTAGATCCTATCGGATATCATTCTGCTCTGCTATGTTCGGAGCTAGCGTCAAATGAAAACTAGCCACTCATTTGAGCTCATTAGCATTAGTCAGAATTAGCTTTTGTGTAAATGTTGTAAAATTTGCTCTAATTTTGGGTTGAATTTTGTCGGGTGCAAAAGTTTGTACACCCTTAGGACAACACTAAGGCTTTATGAGAGGTTTACGCTTCACAGATTTTATTATGAAATAAAAAATAAAAAATAAATTTATAGAAAGGTCAGGTGTGTTAGGGTATTATATTAAAATATTCAAAAAAAACAACAACATTTTTTTAGATAGTTATATAAATTTTAAATAAAACAACTTCTCATCAGGAATTAAAATTAATTCTTTTTCTGTTTATTTTTTTTAAATAATAGTTGGATATTTATCTAATAAATCCAAATCTTAATATTATTTCAATTACATTTATTTTCATATTTATTTTAACAAAATACAATTTTATTTTCGAATTTTTGATGCATAACATTGAAGCTTGAAACCTGGAAGAAAAGAGAAGGTGCAGCGGTGTGCGGCAAGCCTCACTAAATAACTGCAGTCCTTTGAATATGGATTTTTTTTTTGTAATGCTAAAAACAACCCCCTGATGCGGTCGATGCTCCGAGGATCTTCTTACCATCATGACTGAGCTGCAGAAGACGGAGGAATGAAGGAGGAAGTGAGAAGTGTGTTTGTGTTATGAGGGAAGCACCTGCTGAGTGAGGAACAGAGCTGAGAAATCGATGCCGTCCTGTCGAGCGTGAAGGAGTTATTAATGAGACGGTAATGGACTTCTTATTAATCACGCTCATTTCATCTGCTTAGTGAGGCGACATTTATTGAGACATCTTTAAATCTCTCTCTCTCTGTCTCTCTCTCTCTCCGTTTCTCTCTCTCTCGCTGTCTCTCTCTCTCTTTTTCTCTCTCTCTCTCTCTGTCTCTCTCTGTCCTGGCTTCTCGTCTGTGGTCTCAAACCTTCAGTTCTATAGATTTACCTTCACATTTAAACCCATTACATTTATACAGGTTGGTTTTTGAAGGTCAGTAGCGGTGATTCGGATCCCTGACCCCTGCACTTAAGTTCATTTGTTACAAAAGCATGTGATTTTGCGAGTTTTTGCTGCAACAAAACAATTGATTACTTTAAATATAGAAAATTCCAACTAAAAATACACAAAAAATTCGAAACAAAATCCAAACAAAAATACACAAAATGATTCTCTAGAGTAGATGACGCTGATGTTAATACACTTTATATTTTATTTGATTTATTTTCAAAATCTTGCTTTTGTGATGCGATTTTCTGCCGAAAAACACGGATTTGTCAATGTTTGCATTAATTTATTCATCACTTCAGGATTATGATTGAATTCATAGTTCAAAATCATAAAGAATTAAATTCTTATTATTTATGCAATGCCACACAAAGCTGTTTAATAAGAAATACATTTTTAAATTATAAAAAATAAAAAGTAAAAAAAAAAATATATATATATATATATAATTTATAAAATATTATATTAATTATTATTATTTATAAAATAATATATGTATATAATATATATTAATTAATTAATAATAAATGGTGAATTTGGAAATTTTACATAGAGTGACAAATAAAATATTTAATATGACAAATAAAAATATTTTTTTTATATTTAACATGACAAAAAGGTATTAATAATAAATTAATTAAATTTATTAAACAAGTAAATAACAAATTAATTAATTCATTAATTTATTGTTTATTTATTTTATTTATTAAATAAATTCTCTTAATTTATCTCTCTTAATAAATCTCTTCTTGTAACTAAATCTTTTTTTAATTATAAAAAAAATACTTGGCAAAAAAGTTAAAAATTATACAAATAATTAGTAATAATTAAGTAAAATTTTCTGTGAGGTGTGTGTATGATGTTTGTTCTTTTTATGGAAGGAGTCTCCAGTGTCAGGAAGGAACAAAACTAAAAAATTTCAGCTTCAGGATGTTCCTTGTTTTGAATAAAATTAGAGAATAAACATTTCTCCACTCGAACCTTCTCCCTCGTTCTCCTCGACATCGTTACAACGTTTGAAGGAGAAGAAAAGGTCGATGTTGAAGGATCTGAGGACCGCGGCTGGTTTTCCAGAGTCCTGCTGCATCCAGCTTCCTGTCTGAAACAAAGCAGACGTGATACGCTATCGAAAAGTCCACAGCGCGTCGCGCGGCTATCGGCTTCACCTCTGCTAGCGTTTCTCTGTTAGCATGTTTACTCACGGATCAGCCAGTTCAAGGCTGCAGCTGTGGGGACGTGTGGGTGGAGTTTCTTAAGGGTTTGGAACGTAGCAAGCGCTAGTTTTGTCGTTCATGTAGAGCACGAGGTTTTTATTTTCAGATCAAAAAAGTACAACACATAATACTAACGCTATTCTTTTGTTCAAAGAATAGCAAACAATCACTACACAATAATTAACACACAGGAATGTGTAAGATTAGCAAAATGTGCTAATCAAAAGTGTATGCTAGCTACGTACATGTACCAGAGGCACTGATGATCTCTCCTTCCATAGATAGATAGATAGAGAGAGAGAGAGAGAGAGAGAGAGAGAGAGAGATAAATGATGGACAGAAAGAACAGTGAGATAGAAACGAGAGCGAAAGATCAGAAAAATGTTTGTTGCTTGTTGATGATGATGTTAGCGTGCGGTGTATGATGTTAGCAAGAAAGAAAGAAAGAACAGATAGAAAAGAGATAGATAGATAGATAGATAGATAGATAGATAGATAGATAGATAGATAGATAGATAGATAGATAGATAGATAGATAGATAGAAAAGAGACAGAGAGATGAGAATTGATAAGATTTTGAAAGGAAATTGAAGGTTTTAAAGGAAAACAAACATGTCATATGTTTGTCATGGCAGTTACACACACACACACACACACGCACACACACACACACACACACACACACACACACACGCACACACACACACACACACACGCACACACACACACAGTGGCGTGACGGTGTGAATGTGTGGTTATAAAACAGCGGCAGTTTCAGTCTCCGGCTCTGAAGACGCTCCTCTTCATCCCTCCTGCCGCGAGTCAGGACTTTTTATTGCCTTATTACTTCTGCCTCGTTAATCTGCACTCGACTGAACAGGAAAGTTATTAGAGATAATTAACCTCCAGAGACTCATGTTCATACAGTCAGATATCATCAGAGTGGAGAAAATGAGAGAACTAGATAGATAGATAGATAGATAGATAGATAGATAGATAGATAGATAGATAGATAGATAGATAGATAGATAGATAGATAGATAGATAGATAGATAGATAGACATCCATCACATCTACACATCCACCACATCCACATTATCCACCATGTCCACCACCTCCACATTATCCACCCCGTCCACCACCTCCACATTATCCACCTCGTCCACATTATCCACCCCATCCATATTATCCACCTTGTCCACATTATCCACCACATCCACCACACCCTGTCCACATTACCCACCCTGTCCACATTACCCACCATGTCCACATTATCCACCATGTACACATTATCCACCCCATCCACCACACCCTGTCCACATTACCCACCAAGTCCACATTATCCACCATGTCCACATTGTCCACCACGTCCACATTATCTACCACGTCCACCACATCCACCATGTCCACTACATCCACCACATCTATTATGTCCACATTATCCACCATGTCCACATTATCCACCCCGTTCACCATGTCCACATTATCCACCCCGTCCACATCATCCACCACATCCACCATGTCCACTACATCCACCCCGTCCACCAGGTCCACCTTATCCACCACATCCAACACATCCACATTATCTACCACGTCCACTACATCCACCACATCTACTACATCCACCACATCATTCACATCTTCCATGTTCACCACATCCACCTGTCACATACCGAGTTCTGATTAATCCCTCTGCCTATAACTGCTCATAAACTCTTTTACTCAGCATATCAGAGACAGAACTCAAAAGTTCTGAAACACAGCATTCTGTGATGGATCCACTCAGGAGCAGGTGCATAGCTCCGTGAACGTTGAGATGTTTAGACATTGATTCAGCTTCTTTTCGGCTCTCACACAGTTCCTTCTCCTTCTCGTACAAAGACCGCTCTCATTCCTGCACCTCAGCTTCCTGTTCCATCTCCCGGTTCTGGACATAATGAGACGTTTTGTGTTGGTGACATTTGGGAATATGACTTATCCAAGCCACTATGTGAAATTTTAGCGAGAATAAAGTGGTCATATAAAGATTCCCAGGCAGCCAGAAAGAATGTTTTTAGTCATTCCTCTTGGTTTTTGAGGGTGTTGAGGCGATGCCTCGTCTTCCTCGGCATTCGCTTCCTTTCACTGCAATACAAGAGGGAGCTTAAAGACCAGGAGGAAAAAAGAAATGAAGAGAAATGAGAGGAAAAAGCCAACAAACAAATTCCACAGTGCTAAATCTGCCCAGTGAGCTGCTGACACACACACACAGAGGGCTGGGACGGAGCCGAAGGACCATCTGGGTGTTTTTGGCCTTTGAGACACTGAGAATCCTCTATTCTTGGTGTCCTAGCTCCTATCGGGGGACTGGACCGGGTCCAGGTATGTGTGTGTGTGTGTGTGTGTGTTACTGTGTGTGTAGGAGTTCACCTTGGGTGTGAAACACACCGGATTCACACTCATCCTGACCGGCCTCCTCTCAACAGAAGCCTGTTAGCAGGACGAGCCTCAGAGCCAAGACTGGGGCCGTGTTTCTGAACACAAAGGAGTGAAAGAGGGAAAGAGGGAGGAGCACCGCTTAACCTTTTTATCAAAAAAGTAAATAAATAAATAAACAACTTGTAAAGCTGTGATTCTCACACACCTCCAGGGACTGAATCATTTTATTAGGGGTCCAAGCACCGAATGTGCTAGATAGGGTTGCCATGTCTACAAAAATCAAGTCACAGAATCAAACTCTTCTCTTCTCTTCTCTTCTCTTCTCTTCTCTTCTCTTCTCTTCTCTTCTCTTCTCTTCTCTTCTCTTCTTTTTGTTTCTTCTCTTCTCTCCTTTTTGTTTCTTCTCTTCTCTTTTCTTCTCTTCTCTTTTCTTCTCTTCTCTTCTCTTCTGGAAGTCTTTACACTAAATTGCGGAGCGTATCTGTGGGGATTAGTGATCATTCAGCTAGGAGATCAAACTCTGATGGTCAGGATGTTGACTCCAGTTCCGGTTCATCCTAAAGGTTTTGAGTCAGAGTCAGGGCTCTGTGCAGGACACTCATGGTTCTTCACTCCATCCTTCATGTTCTCCACACCATGCCTTCATGGAGCTCGGGGTTTTGTGCACAGGAGCAGTGTCATGTCTGGATCAAGTTTTCCAGTGAAGAGAAGTTATAAAGCTAGTGTGTACGACTTTATGGGTGTGAAGGCCAGAGGAACCTTGGAGGAACATCTACTGATGTGTATTAACTAAACCACCAGGGATGTGCTGTACAATCTCCAGATCTCCAGTGTTCCTCCTAGTTCTACGTCATATAATAACATTATAATCTAATGAACTAGCCAGGAGCCGTATTAGCGTATTATTAGCATAGGTGCATGTCAGTGATATTTGAGTGCCTTTAATTCCTTTCGAGGTTGTAAAGGAGCAGATCTGTGCCCTTTCCACCTTCAGGCATGTTCCTGAACCTGATTAGCGGGCTAATTCATCCATCTTGTACATAGCCTCTCTCTTGCTAGTCAGTGTAGTGAGCAGTTTCAGCAAGAGTTACACAAGCTCCTGATCTGTCCTCCATAATGCGGCAGATTAAATGTGTTTAATCTAATTCGTATCACGTATTTAAAACATCCATCGCTTAAAAAAACCCCTCTGCTCTCCAGTGGAGAACCCCTGCTGGAAGCTGATGCTAGCACTTTTCCAGCTCTCTGTACTGCTCCCAGTCTGAAAGTCCAGTGTCTTCATCAACTTTAAAGAACTTTCATCAGTTATCAGAAGCAGGCCATCGAGGAGCATCAACTCTTTTGAAGTTCAGCAGGAGGAGAGGGCTGGAGCAGCTGGAGCAGCTGGAGCTCGGAGTTTTCAGCCTGAAGGTTAAATCAGAGCTTACTGATTATTGATTCTTAGAGTCACAAATCTCCATCTGCTGCAGTTTAGTCCCTAATGAAGCCTGGACACAGAGGAAGCTCTCGGGTCAGTGATCAGGATCTGTCTGGATTTAATCAGCGATTAAACAAACAAACAAAACAAAACTGAATAGCAGCAATTTGAGAAAATACATCTCAAACAAGATTCCAGCATTACAGAAATAATTTATCATCATCATCATCATCATCAGAAAGAAAGAAAGAAAGAAAAAATGGAAGGACAAGATAGATAGATAGATAGATAGATAGATAGATAGATAGATAGATAGATAGATAGATAGATAGACACAGAGGCATAGACAGACCGATAAATAGATAAACAAACACTCAAACAGACAGACAGACAGATAGAGACAGATGGATAAACAGACAGACAAATAAACAGACAGATAGATACACAGACAGACAGATGGATAAACAGACAGACAGACAGAACTTCTGAAAAGAACCAATTAATTATTTGATTTCTTTTAAAATTAGCTTTTGTATTTTTTTATTTTTAATATTAATAAATATTGTGATAAACATTCTTAGATCTATTTCTCATCATCCTCGAGGTTTAACAAATAAAAAATATAAAGCAATCGTCTCGTGTGTGATATTTAAACCTGCTGAAGAATCACTTGTTGACCTTGAAGTCCAGAGCGACCTTCTTCCTCCAATAACATGACTCCAGCGCCTCCCAGTGGCTAAGGGAACAATTACAACAACAATGCAGTCTGTCCAAGAGTGGACTCAGAAAACCTCGTGCTGCGGTACAGGCTACAGGAAGTCCGGCTATTGACTGATTCTGTCTATAAACACAACCTGTGTGTGTCTGTGTGTGTGTGTGTCTGTGTGTGTGTGTGTGTGTGCAGATAAATAAATAAATAAACAAATAAATAACTAAATAAATAATACAGAAAGAGACACAGAAGAAGAAACAAAGTAAAAATGAAGGTGAGAGCTCTCGTGAGAACAGAAGGCTCTTTCTCAGTGTCCTCGAGATCAAGAAAGATCAAACATTTCTCATATCAAAAGCCCATTTTCAATGCGATAAAAAATTTGTGCACACTCCAGCAATTTGAGTTGCATTCCAACATTCCAGAAATAAAGAATACACTTACTTTGTGTTCAGAAGTTTTAAAATTGTACATTGTATAAAAACCTGATCGTTAAAATCACGAGCCTCAGTCATTAGCTACATATAAAGTATGAATCGGTTTAATAACTGTTCATTACTGTTAAAATAAAATAACACTGATATCCATGAGAGTCTCTGACTTTAACACATCAGTGCTGAAGGTGATG
The DNA here is from genome assembly GCF_019097595.1 of Hemibagrus wyckioides. NCBI lineage: Eukaryota > Metazoa > Chordata > Actinopteri > Siluriformes > Bagridae > Hemibagrus > Hemibagrus wyckioides. The sequence continues at coordinate 2,121,477 of NC_080727.1, forward strand.
GAGGACAACACCAGACATCAGAAGATCTGTTGAAAGCCAGTCCATCAGACTCCTCTGATGTCGTATTGACCACGGTGACCACTGAGCAGCTTTCATGTTTTACGCTTGAAGAATAAAGGTGTGTGCAAGGCTTCCACCTGCTCCAGTGTTTTTCTGTTATTATTTTTCTCTACAACTTCCTATTTTCATATGGTTCTATTTAAACATATACATACATAATGTTATACACCGGTCAGCCATAACACACTGAGCAGAAGGTGAAGTGAATAAGACTGAGTATCTCCTCATCATGGCACCTGTTAGTGGGTGGGATATATTAGGCAGCAAGTCAACATTTTGTCCTCAAAGTTGATGTTAGAAGCAGGAAAAATGGACAAGCGTAAGGATTTGGGTGAGTTTGACCTAAAGGTCCAAATTGTGATGGCTAGACCACTGGATCAGAGCATCTCCAAAACTGCAGCTCTTGTGGGGTGTTCCCGGTCTGCAGTGGTCAGTATCTATCAAAAGTGGTCCAAGGAAGGAACAGTGGTGAACCAGTGACAGGGTCATGGGAAGGCTCATTGATGCACGTGGGGAGTGAAGGCTGGCCGGGCTGGGCTAGGAGTGTGGTTCGATCCAACAGACGAGCTACTGTTGCTCAAATTGCTGAAGAAGTTAATGCTGGTTCGTATAGAAATGGGTCAGAATACACAGTGCAGGACGGGTCAGGGCTGTTTTGACAGCGAAAGAAGGACCAATATTAGGCAGGTGGTCATAATGTTATGCCTGATCTGTGTATTATTATATGTACATGATATTATATGTACATAAACCACATCCAGGTCATGTTAGTTCCTGTTCTCGTTTACCTTACAGAAGCTACTTATAGTGATTTTCTCAGCAGCGTCTCTCTTTTTAAAGTTAATACGTCGTGTAGATTCAGAGAAACCTCTTTATAGAGAGACACAAAGCTTAAAACAAGGTTTTTTATGTTTATCCCCACAGACTGCAATCAGCAGGAGCCAATCAACTATTGTGTGTGTCTCCAGTTTGGCTGGAATGAAAGTCTGCAGATACACCAGCCCTAAGTGGATAAGATAGAAAAACCCTGACTAAAGCCTACAGCTTTACCTCTGTACTGTATCTACATTTATACAGCTTTATAATCTGTTTGATATTTTGAGCTTTCATTTGACTCCTAGTTTGATTCTTCGAATCCTTATTTGATTGCTTGATTCCTGGCTCAATTATTTGATTCCTAGTTTGATTGCCTTTTCAATTCTTTCATTACAGGTTTGATTTGATTCTGGGATTCCCAGGTTGATTCTTTGAGTCCCAGTTTTATTCTTTGAATCCCAGTTTGATTCCTTGATTCCAGATTTGATTCTTGGATTCCTAGCTTCATTTCTTGATTTCTAATTTGATTTCTAGTTTCCACTATGTGATCCCGAATTTGATTCGATTCCTAGTTTGATTCTTAGGTTGATCTTTCGATTTGCTCATTTGATTCTTTGATTCCTCATCTGATTCTTTGTTTCCTCATTTGATTCTTTGATTCCTCATTTGATTCCTGATTTGGTTTGTTTTCCTTTGATTCATAGTTTGAGTCTTTGATACCTCAGACTTTTAAACCAAACGTCATCTTGCAGAAAACTCGAAATGGCCATAAAAGTCTCTGTGAATGAACTGTTGCTATAGAAACAATAACATATCAGAATGCTTCAATATAGACCTGCGCTCCTGTCAGAGCTGCTGCTGTAGAGAACTAATCAACACCTAACGACCAATCAGAGCCCAGAATAAAACTATATACTGAATCTACGGAGGAGATGAAAGACGCTACAGAACTTCATCTTGCCTCTTTGTGAAAAAGCTGCGCACTGGCTAGAGCTAATTAGCTTAACATTTGTGAAAGATGCAAATAAATTGCATGCTAACGCTAAGTGTGAGTGTGAGGGGACGCTAATTTGTCACAGTAAATCGTTTCCAGTAACCGAAGCATTTATTAGAGCAGGGAAAGTGAAAGATGTTGAGTTTCCTGAACACACTGTTTCATTTCGAAAGAAAAATGTCATGTTGTTTTTAGCGCTGCTGTTCCTGACCTTTAGGCGCTAATGAGAAACCGGGAACCGAGAAGGAATACCGATTCATTCTAAGCGTTGGCTTTATATAATTCATGAATATATAATTAATGCATGTTATTAGTTTTCAGAGCCAGAGGGAAAAGCAGTTCAGCTCCTGCCGTCAGATCTGAACAGCAGTGTTGGAGCTACAGAGCGACAGAAGCTCAGAAACCTGAACAATTAGCTACTTAATAAAACAGCCAATAAAACAAAGTAAAGACTTTCTGTAGCTGGACAAAATCTTTAGATTAAATACTAAAGATAAAAACAATTAGATTAATTTGCTCACGGAATGTTATGCTAACTGTTAGATAGCTAGCATAGTTCCTGTATCAACAGTTTTTATTTTAAAGAATAAATAAAAAGAAAATGCAGTAAATGTAAATAAATAAAGCAAATAAAAAAGAAAAAATGCAATAAATGTTTTAAATTTAATTTAAAACATGACAATCTGTATAAATAATCAGTTTTTTGAGAACTGAGCAAAAACATATTGACATCTGGAATGGTGCTGCATTTATTTATTTATTTATTTATTTATTTATTTTTTGAAGGAGCTACACCAGGTCCTCCCTCTCTTGTAAACATGTACAGATCTCATAAATGTGAATTAGTGCTAAACTCAGACATTTCAGGGTTTTACATCATGTGTGTAGCTGCGGAACTCGCTGATTTATCTTCATTAATGCTAAGAAAAAATTAAGACTAAAAAATAATCGAAGGAAAAAAGAGAGGGAAAATGTCACATTTTGCACTGACTAACATTAAAGCTCTACTCTGCCCCCTTGTGGTCATTTATCCATTAAACAGTAAAGATTTCCATTCCAAACTCTGAAGATGTTTGTCTAAAAATTCAAGACTCCGCCTCCTTCCCCAGCATGCCACCTCGGTAACGATCCTCATCCCGGTCTGTTCTCTATAAAGGCCGTCGCTAATAAGACGGAGGAGCGTAATTTCAGCAGGAACACCAGGCTGCTGAGTGACGAGTGTCCTGCAGCTCCGATGTCTAATTTCCCGTCTTACCAGCTGCCTGATTTTCTGACAAACACCTTCCATGAACCAGATGTTCACCTGAGAACGTTTCAGAGACGAAACCTTGCTGCTGCCTGAGAAACTGTGAGGAACATACTGCAGACTAATCATTATCTGCTCCCACCTGCTGGCAGGGAAATGGTGCTCGTCAGGGGCACGGGAGACTTCCGAGCAGAGTTAGCATGATAATGAACCTAGCAGGGGATTTAGCGCTGCGTCATTAATTACCGCAGCGCTAGGATTCTGAACCTGAGCAGGAGGTTTTGTAGATTTAACACATGCTTTCTCAAAATAGGATCCGGTTTAGACAGGGCAGGAATCTGGATAAACGTTAGCTAATGGAGCGAGAGCACAGGGCCGAGGGTGGAGACTGGAGGAGGAGGAGATGAGTGGATTTTATTAAAAATCTGGAAGTTTCACATGTGGAAATATTACAAAAAATTGACAAATAGATCCATTTTCCAGAAAACACTGTCATCAAAGTGTTTACCATCATCATCATCATCACTTATTTTTTTTATTTCTCAAAACAGTAACTCTAATATCGTGTTGTTCATCTTCATCATCATCTTTATCATCATCTTCATCATTATCCTAATCATTATTATCTTCTTCATTATCTTCATCATCATCATCCTTGTCATCTTCATCATCATCTTTTTCTGCATCATTATCATAATCATTGTTATCTTTATCATTATCTTCACCACCATCATCATTGTCATCATCTTAATCATCATCATCATCATCAGTAATTATCTGTAACTTTTAAACTAGATGAATACTTAAAAAAAACTCATCAGTAATATTCTGCTTTACTTTGACTGGTTTTGTCCACCCGAGTCCAGCACATTGTCTGAAACTGAGCCGGTGTAAACTGTGACGTCTGACCGATGGACAGTGTGTGTCATGTGATATGAGGCTGAGACGGACGGATCCAGATGTGATTCTTATAATAAAATCCAAAAACAAAGCAGAAAGAGAAAAATGAAGGGTAATTGTGTGTGTGTGTGTGTGTGTGTGTGTGTGGTGTATTCTGGGAAATGGAGTTATGGAATGGAATAAATTAGCATCTTAAATCTGATGTCATCCTTTTAATACTCAGATTTTATTCCTGCCTGTAGACGGGTTAGGGTGAATCCTATGAAGAGTCGAGGTTAATGAGTGTGTGTGTGTGTGTGTGTGTGTGTGTACAGTAGGATAAACGAGTTCATGAGCAGAAAACTCAGACGTTTACATAATGTGCTAGCCGATCTGGAGGCCTCTGTCTGCCACACAGAGTTCTCACACCTCCAGCGCTCGGCTCACGTCACCACACATTTCACACGTGGCTGAATTCCCGGGGGTGAAGTGGACGCTGTTATAGGGTCACTACACCGGAATGTGTTCACAAGATGTAATAAGGTGTCTATAATGCAGTACGTGCGGTATAATGCACCGGAAAGAGTCGGTGGATTAGTTGAAGCTCCACAGGATTTAAAGACACAGGAAGTCAGCACGATGTTCCTTTTCCCTCAGTTCATGCTCGGTGTCTTGGCTTGAGATCCGATGCTAATAGCTAACGAGTTGCTAGAGGATGCTTATAGCCTGTAATAACTGCTCTATATGATCGCCACGCACTTGAAGAACACTTTCAAGTCGTCAAACTGTTTCTTGAAGAAAATAAAGATGTATATTGACAATTACATGTATAATGCCTTATTAATGCATTCATAACATAACACAATACTAAACCTTTCTCTTATTGACGTTTATAATGCTTTATAAAGTATACGCTGAGTTCTCTATTTATTATACAAATTACTTTGTTAGTGACAACTAAACCTTATGGAGCTTATTAGAATGTATTAGTGTAGTGGGTTTATAATGCTTCATAAAACCTTCTTCTCTTAGACTTGATGTTAATAATGCTCAATGAAGTCGGCTCTAATGATTATGTATATATATATATATATATATTACATAAGTAATAAGGTGTCTATAATCCAGTATATTTATCCCTAATGCTTATGAAGCTTAATATAATATACCTTTATGTCTCTACCTCTGACACTGGACCACACACTGCTTATAACCTGGTAATTCCCTACATAGGATGTATTATAAATACACCAAAAAGATTATAATTGTCATAAACACTTATAAAGGTGAGATTTATGCTCCGTTATTTATGCCTTATAGACGCCTTATGAGGTGTTCAGAAGGCACTTCATTAGAGACTAAGACACTACATTAAGCCTTCATAACCTGTTTATAAGCAAATCAGATATGTGTGTGATAGAGTGCGTGTGATAGTGTGTGTGTGACAGAGTGTGTGTGTGTGACAGAGTGTGTATGTGTGACAGTGTGTGTGTGTGTGTGTGACAGAGTGTGTGTGTGTGTGTGAGACAGAGTGTGTGTGTGTGTGTGTGTGACAGTGTGTGTGTGTGTGACAGAGTGTGTGTGACAGAGTGTGTGTGTGTGTGTGTGACAGTGTGTGTGTGTGTGTGTGTGTGACAGTGTGTGTGTGACAGAGTGTGTGTGTGACAGAGTGTGTGTGTGTGTGTGTGTGACAGTGTGTGTGTGTGTGTGAGACAGAGTGTGTGTGTGTGTGACAGTGTGTGTGTGACAGAGTGTGTGTGTGTGACAGTGTGTGTGTGTGTGACAGAGTGTGTGTGTGTGACAGTGTGTGTGTGTGTGTGACAGAGTGTGTGTGTGTGACAGTGTGTGTGTGTGTGTGTGTGACAGTGTGTGTGTGACAGAGTGTGTGTATGTGACAGTGTGTGTGTGTGTGTGTGTGTGTGTGACAGAGTGTGTGTGTGTGTGTGTGTGTGACAGTGTGTGTGTGACAGAGTGTGTGTGTGTGTGTGACAGAGTGTGTGTGTGTGTGACAGTGTGTGTGTGTGTGTGT